>NW_010562738.1:87110-174417 GCF_000687285.1 Phaethon lepturus
TATTAAGAGAGCTGACAGGTCCAGATGGGTGAAGCTGAACACATGCTGTGGTTTGGTGAAGAGGAATCCATGCAGATTTCAGTAACAACAAAAAAGGCTTTTGATGAGTTTGAACTGTATTGGATAATGCCTAAAATGGAACTGGAAAATCAAGTCTCCAGGGGAAAAAAATAGAGGACATTTACAGGTGAGAGACAAAAGATGGGATAGAAAAACTGGAGTTGTGCTGATATGGGTTATTAAAAAGAGTGAAAAATAACCCGTGACGAAGTAAAGACCAGAAGAGGAGCAGTGCAGGGATGCATGAATGTGTTAACTTGTGGTAAGGCAAGCCGTCCTCATTTATAAAATCTATGACCACATGAAACAACCCTTGGAGGAAGACCTTCAGAGTGAAAAATTTACCTGTCAATGAATGAGGGAAATATGTGTCAGATTTCTAAATATGTCATTTGGCTTCCTTGTTTCTCACATGTAGCCCGTTAGTCTGTGAGAGATTATCACAGTGTAGTTTTCTCCTGTTTTACATTTCAAGCCTGCTGTGTCCACGCATCCGTACATGGAGAGTTAGTGAGAAGAGAAAGAGAGAAAACAAATGGGTGTGCAAGGGAGATCAGGAGAACAGCTAAGTCTCTGAAGCAAACTGGAAGGTGAGGGAAGAACAGTTAGGACATTTCTAGGTCTGTGGCAAGAGAAAAAAGAAATGTGGAGAAAAGGAAAGGCAGCCAAGCTGAGGAGACACAAGAAGTCCCAGATAATGTTGGGGATGTGCTTTGCAAAAGGAGCTGTGAGGCCGCGGAAGGTGGGTCAGTCCAGGGTGCTGCCTCGTGCCACTCTGCCAGGCTGGGAGACCTGTGCAGCCCAGGATCAGCAGGACCGAAAGAGTGATGGAGTCCGTGCTCGAGGCAGACTAGCTGCAGGATTTCAACCTCCGATACTCTAAAGTGTTAAGCTTTTATATAGATATTTGTATGTATACATTGTTGTTACTGAGAAGTATTAAACACAGCATTGAGATATGATAAATTTCAGTGAAGCTCAATTCCAACTTTAGAAAATGAAAGTTAAAGATAAAACTCAAGCAAGCTGAAAATGTAGTAAAAGTTTAGCAATAACCCTTCTTTGACCTTCTGTCCACGTAACACAGACGGTGATCAAAATAAAAAACCATGTGCAGAGGGTAGACTCAGGCCGCTCATGCTAGGGACACAGGGTCAAGACAGAAAGAGCACAGTCATATAATTAGGGGAAAATACTTTTCACTGTGTTTAACAGGGAGACTTCCAAGTGGATGGGTCCACAAACATCAGTTGAAACTTGCAATACCTTAGAAGCTGACAACCAGTACCATCTGAATACATATATAAATAAATGGAGGTCCAAAAAAGTTAAGATATATGGTTTTAAACAGTTTTAAGTACTAGATGATAAAACTATGGTTACTGTGATGTAACTAACGTAACTTTCGCAGACACATCCTTCCTGCGGTCCTGGATGTTTCAATTGCATGAGTAACATAAAGTTTGTTTGCTTAAAGCATTACATCAAAAAGAGAACAGTTTCCGAAGCAAAACAGTCCCAATTCATTAGTGTTTTCCTGTTATTCTATTACTTTCAGTAACTTGTCTCGTGTTTTCTTTTATTTATTTTCATGTCTAAAATTAATTCAGTCCACACTCTGGAGTTATTCCAGAGTGCTCTATCGTTTGGTTTTGCAAGTGGTTATATGAACCAGTCAAGTATGGCTCAGGAAACCTGAATGCTTAAGAAAAAAGGATTTTTCAGAGCACTTCAATTTGTCTAAAATGTTTGCCTGAAATTTACCAGAAATAAAAATCTGTGTCCAGAACCTCTCGCATTCAGAAATCTTCTGTAAAATTTGTCAAACATTTTGACTGGATGAAGCTGACTGCAGTTCAATAAAACCAGAGCAGCAAACATAGAAACATGCAAAAACAGTCTTAACAACTTTGAAGTGCCTTCTTGCATGTGCATATTCATGTGCTTAAGTTTCTTCTTAGAACAAGACCCATGTGAATACAAATAAAAGACAAAGCATTGATTTTCATTCAGGGAAAAGCTAACATATCCCATGTCTAACAGGTATTTTAGATAGAGCCTTGCAGCTTTGGACCATGTTAATAGCTATTTCTGTGTTTGATTCCATTTAGGTAATGTTTTAAATTAATTATTTGATTTATAACTTGCCAAATACTTCCTTTACAGACCCAGTACATCAACACCTCGACACAGCAGAAATACCCTTTAATAATGTTTTCAAGTCTATAAATAGCAAACACAAACCTTGCTCCCAGACTTCTGTTTCAACCCAGACAACAGATAGGAAAATGGTGAGTTTGTGTTTTGTGATTTTTGGACTCACTTATGTCTAGTACCATCCTGATCGCTCCACATTTCAGAAAAGCATAAGGGCTAGAACCTTTTATCTTTGCATTTACTGTACCTCCAGATACTAAATCTAGCATTTAGTAGAGATCAGAGGATGACAGGCAATTTTGATAACTAATGCCAATGAAATAAAAATGTATCCAGTTCTCCCACCTTTCTCCCACGTGTCTTCTAATTATACCTCCTACATATATGAAAACAGAAAAAGTGATCCAGAAGCTGGTGGTTTCCAGCCTGGATGCTCTATTTGACTGTCTTTATTACTGCACTTCCAATGACTTTATAAGCTTGACAAATACTACAATTTGGGAGTAAAATCAATATTTTGGCATGATTTACAAACAGTAAATGACCTATGGGTATTAAAATCAGAATATTTACCTAAGTACTTCAAGTGAGGATCTAGGTTGCTAAGTTTAGTTATATTTATATATATTTCTGGCTAAATTATTTAGAATAGAATAGAATAGAACATAGAAAAGACTAGACTATTTCACTTGGAAGGGACCTACAATAATCATCTAGTCGACAGCCTGACCAATTTAGGGCTGACCAAGTTAAAACATGTTATTAAGGGCATTGTCCAAACGCCTCTTAAACACTGACAGGCTTGGGGCATCGACCACCTCTGTAAGAAGCCTGTTCCTGTGTTTGACCACCCTCTCGGTAAAGAAATGGTTCCTAATGTCCAGTCTAAATCTCCTCTGGTGCAACTTTGAACCATTCCCACACGTCCTGTCAGTAGATACCGGGGAGAAGAGATCAGTCAGCACCTCCCTCTCCCCATCCCCTCCTCAGGGAGCTGTAGAGAGGTGGCCCCTCAGCCTCCTTTTCTCCAAACTCGACAAGCCCAAAGTCCTTAGCCACTCCTCACAGGACATTCCTTTCAGCCCTTTCCCCAGTTTTCTTGCCCTCCTCTAGACACATTCAAGGACCTTCACATCCTTCTTTAATTGTGGGGCCCAGAACTGCACACAGTGCTCAAGGTGAGGCCGCACCAACACTGAATAGAGCAGGACAGTCACCTCTGTTGACCAGCTGGTTCTTGGCGTGCGGCCCAATGTGGAGCCGCCGGCCAGCCAGCACCCCCAGACCCCTTTCTGCAGGGCTGCTCGCCAGCCCCTCCTCTCCCAGTTTATACTTGTGCCTGGCATTACTCCATCCTAGGTACAGAATCCAACATTTGGACTTGTTAAATTTCATTCCATTAATCAAGCCCAATGCTTCAATCTGTCTAGATCCCTCTCCAAGGCCTCTTGTCCCTCGAAAGAGTCAACAGCACCTCCCAGGTTGGTATCATCAGCAAACTTGTTAATGGTGCATTCAACACCTGCATCTGAATTGTTAATAAATATATTGAACAGAACTGGCCCTAGAATTAAACCCTGAGGAATATCGCTGGTGACCAGTCACTAGCCAGATGTAGCGCCATTCAATACAACCCTTTCAGCCCTGCCGTTCAGCCAGTTCTTCAGCCAGCGCACTGTGAACTTGCTCATCCCACAGTTGGACAACTTGTCCAAAAGGTTGCTGCGAAGGACAGTATTCAAAGCCTCACTAAAATCCAGAAAAACTACATCCACCACCACCTCTTCATTGACTAGACGAGTGACCTTATCATAGAAGAATATTAAATTAGTTAAAGGACTTTCCCTTTGTGAACCCATGTTGACTGTAGCTGATGACTGCGTTATTCTTCAAATGCCTTTCAATAGTACTAAGCGTAACGTTCTCTTTAATTTTTCCAACTCACAAATTTAGCCAGAACTTTCATTGCCTTTTTAAATTAATGATTTTTCACTTGTTCTCTTGTAGGTGGCAGTGCAAAACAAGGCTCACACATTGTGTGATACTGTAATTAATGAGTTTGTTACAAGGCGAACTAATTTAAACTTAAACATGCATCCTTAATCCTGATTTCCTTAGCTTTTGACTGCCTGTTTTTGCACATCAGTACAATGTAATGAACACATATAGGACAGATGCTTGTATTTGGCTGGTTTCCTTGCAAAATATGGTCATTCATGCAGTCTATAGGATGAAACACTGGAGATACAATCACAAGACAGCTAAACAAAAATCAGTTTTGTCATTTTGAACAACACCCACAATAAGCATGTTGTTGAAAATGTGACGAATAGTCCCATAATTTTGACACAGAAACATTCTGCAAGAAACATTACACAAATTATTTGTTCAGTATTGAATATATGCAAAAGTATCATAAATCGAGCACAAATTACTGCCAGACAATCAACAGAATGAAAAATACGTTAAAGAAATGCCATATATAAATAAAACAGATTGTTAGTTGTTCTTAAAGATGTGTTGAGAATAACAGCAACATTTGTTCCTGTATTGCTCACTGTATCCAATGTCATTTAAATATGGATGAGATTTCTTACTGGGTGATACACATCTCTTCATGTAACATACTTCAAAGTGACCATTGGGCTAGACATTTTGCAAAAGTTAGGACAAATCTTCAGTAGTCAAAGAACTGTAAATTCTGAAGAGCTGATCACTGTCAAACCAAGAAACTTTATAATTGCAGAAGGCATTATTAAGAATAGGCTCAAACTATTACTGAAGGAAAATGTGAGTGGCTGATAAGACAGCCAAGCTCAGGGTCCATTTGCTTTTCCAAAATTGTAGCTATAATTAGTGTGTCAGTCACCTCCCAGACTGCTGTCTGTAGTAAGGATGCACAAGTGTTAGCCTGTTATCAATAGCAGCTGCAGAATATATTCATTTAAGCAGATTAAAATTTGTTCTTATGTATACTGGATTTTCATTAAAATATTGCTATGACAAGAATTCCTATTTGAACCCAGAGCTGAACTCAGTCTTATACCAGGTCTAGAGCTGTAACTTTAACTGAATCATACACACATAGATATATGTATCAAATATTAGAATCAGTACCAAGGTTATAAAAATGCATGAGATATACATCAGTAAAACAGGCTCTTTGAACCTAGAAGCCAACAGATGGAGTTAATTTGAGGAATTTGAATATAACTTTAAATTACTAACCTAACTAATTGTGGTCAGCCCAGTAGCTGTTTGGTACTGGAGAATCACATGCGAAACGTTGATCGTAAGGTAGCATTAATATTAAGACAACTTCAGGTGACTTTCATATGAATATAACGGATTGTTCCTTTAATCTTTCAAAGAAAAGTAAATCTAGAAATACCACTCCTTTGATAACAATGTTTTCCTGACATTTCTTTCCCTTTTTCCACTATCAAGATGTGCTTTGCTAAGGCTACTACCTTGTTGAGTTATCTCATGTCAAGTAATGTCACTAATAGCTATTGCGTACATTTTGCCAACAAACAATTCAGAAAATGAAATTCACATAACTTAGCAGTGCTAGCACAGAAGCAGCAGCAAGCACAGAAACAGTGCTGGAATTAATTAGCATTAATTAGCCTTTGGGTTTTGTATGTGCTCTTTGAATTCTAGGGATTTCTTTACCATTTCTTCCTAAATATCAAAGCTAAATGTGAAATCTTACTGTTTTTTCTTTCAAAAGAGACACATCTTTAATAACTTTGGTTCATATTTTGCTGTTCTTTTTCAAGTATTCCTGTTTATCGTGGATTGATGTCGAGGTGTGAGGAAATCTCACACACTTCCTTTGCCTGTACGACAAATTTATGTCAAAAATGGATATTACCACTGATAGCATCTAAGCAGCATGTTGAATATTGACCTTTAAGAAGGCGTCCTTAGATTGTAGATAATATCAGTGTAACCATCTTCCATTCTGATTTAAAAAATTACCATGTCGTGTAATAACCACGGTTCCCTCCCTCTTCCCAAGTTCATAAATGCCTCCAAGAGAACCGCATTGACCCCTCTCCGTGATTTGTCCAGACTGGATTATTATTAACATCTGATGAAAATAATGTTACGGAGAAGGGAATTCCTCCTTCAAGACAGGAAGAGCCCACTGCTCTCATGGGGATAATTAAACACCATCTGTGAGCATCTGCTGTACTGGCTGTGTTGCAAGGGTCCTCTGTGTTATGAAGTGGAAGAAGCATCTCACAAAAGGGTGACACCGGTGACTTTTAAGGGCTGTAATTCATCCACCTTACAAGGAGCCCTTTGAAAGTTTGACTGTAAAGATGCATCACTAGGGATAATTCCAACATAAAGGAGGACCATGACCCTAAAATATAGTAATGTTATTTGTACTTCCTATTGGCCGAGTATCCAGGTCAAACTATCTGCTCTGTATGAAAAAAATGGAATGTGTTATTTGGCACAGCAAAGTACAAATAGATTTGAAGTTATTTAAGTTGCATCTCTGAAGCCTATATGGCAAAGCTTACTGCAATTCACAAGGCATTTTTTACTCAAGACATGATACGATCTCCACCCTACAACCATTTTTGCTTAGAGGAGTCACTAAAAAAGCCAGAGAGATTTTAAGATTATCAAACCAGAACTTATTCCACGTTCAGAACTTGTGGTTAGCTGAGGACAGCTGCTAAGGACAGCTGTCTCCAAATCAGACATGTAAAGACAACAGGGCTTAAACGTTGTAAGCAAGAGCAAAGTTGCAACTATTTTTCTCTGCTATGCCCTTGTTATTTATATACACACCAAGAAGCTTTAAGTATCTTGGATGCTGGAAGGGAGTTCTAATGCAGGCAGGATCCAGTATAAAAGGAAAGAAAATAATCGTATGGAAATCTTCTGTGGCAAATCCACAAACTGCTAAAAAATTTTAAACAGCTATGTAAAAATAGGTTAGAGAATAATTTGGGCACGAGAAAGTCTTGACATGTCAGATTGTTGCTAGGAATCTGCTGGGCAAAGAAAACTGCTCTTTCTCTACTTACCTGCACCTTCATTCTATGGCTGTAGCTAGCAAGTGAGCAAACAATACTGCTGTTTATAAATATATGTGTACAGATGAGGGAAGAAAAATTTCTGCTGGATTCATGGAGGACCAAGATGGACAGAAGACGTCTATATACTGGAGGATAGCACTGGAACAAATTAGTATGAACCGATCACAAAAAAGTGCGATTTTTTTAATCACCAAAACAAATTTTGGAAAAGCTTTCTAAGAAGAGAAAAGCAAAAATCCTAATGGATTTTTGGGAAGGAGCTTTGTAAATGCATTACGTGACAAGATGTCTGTGATAGCACAGGTCTGAATGTGGTAGCTCAGACAAAACTCTTAAGGTTGTATGCTTCTATGAAGATTATATAAAATAACGATGTTCCAGGAACAGTTGTTGTACCAATAAGGGCAGCACTTCCATACAATATCGTGAAGGAATGACCAAGAGGTTTGCTTCAAAAGTGTAGCCCTGAACTCAAACGCCGATGTGGACACACCTTCAGAGTACTGAAGTCCAAGATGCTAAAAAATAAGCACCTAAGAAGCTGACAGGGTTAAATGAGAGGTCAGTAGGTGCTGCTTATCGTGCTGACCACACGGAGTCTCCTCTCCATGCATACGTGGCTTCTCTTTTCCATGGGGCTGAGGAGTCTGAGGGATCCGCAGGCTGCGGGTCAGCAGCTCTTAATTCACATTGGCAGCAAAGATTAGGACATAACCGCTACGCTTTTCACACGGGAGTCCTATCACACTGCAGAGTCACCAACCGGCATCTCAAATGAAATGCAGCTCACTGCCCCAATCTCGTTAGCTCTTCTTAGGGCTTTGGTGCCTTCAGCTCCTGCACAGGAACCAGCAGCAGCAGCTCTGGGCTCTCAGTGTCACTTTGCCCTGCGCGGTGCCGGCTGGGCCCCCGGGCGGAATGGAACGGCAGCTCAGCTGCCGTGCCGAGCAGGGCACTAGGCCTGGGAGCTAGCTGCTCTGTTTCTGCTGGGGATGTGAAGTCCAAGGTTGACAGGGCTGTCTCCTGTGCCCACATTACTTTCTCTTTGCTACAGTCTACGTGCCGAGTCTTGATGTTTTCTTGGTAAATTTTCTAGCAAACTTTCTACTTAAATGAAAATGAGGTTAGGAAACTTTATGTACAACTTAAAGGCATCGTCTTCTCGTGGTAGCTCTGCCATAGCTGCAGCTGTTTTCAGGAATAATTAATCTTCCTGGGATTTCTTATTTACAAGAAGGGACTGTGCTTCTACATTTGCTGTTTCTCTGTTTGATTGTCATGTTTAGTGTCTCAGACTTCTGGTAGAAATTATTGTTTGGACACCAATGCTGTGGACCTTTTTTTTAGAGAGGTTGTTCAGAATATGCAGGCAGAAGGTCATTAGGGAACTCAACTAAAACTCCTTTTCTTAGTGGCCCAACTTTGCCTGCAGTAGCTTTGTCTCTTAGCACCCTGTACGGAGATATCTTCTTACAATCCTGGACACCAGAGATTTTACTTTTCCCAAAGGAACTCCTGTTTACGTTGCTCCCACAAGCAATGCCCCATCTGCAGTCCTGCTGCAATCTGACTCAGACTTTTGCTTTTTATTAATTTAGTCAATCCTTTTGCTGACCTCCCAGACAAATGTCAGGCAATGTTTCTTCTGCTTGTACTGGATTGATTGCTCTCTGTCTTTTACTTAAGAAATCTCCCTTGTTCGACGTAATAGGCTACTACCCTTTTTCATCGGTTTTCCTATTTTCCTTAGTGAGTGGACTTGTCTTACTTTACTTGTTATTGCTGGCACTTGGCTGTTTTCTGCCACTACCAGTGGGCCTGTGAAAACACTGATTTTTCATTTCCATTGTAAAACCAAAATAGCTGTTAAAAAAAAAAAATCCAGTCAAAAGATATTTTGCTAATTTCATCTCTTTGAAGGAAGAGCATGAAATATGGCACTTAATTTAATTTGAACTCTTCTCTTTAAATTGAGAAGGAACATTTTCTTAAAAGTGCCAAAAAATGAAAGCAAAGAAAGTGGGTCCTGTTTTGCCAGCCTTCTAGAGGAAGTGGCGGTTATGGTTCTCCTTGATGTAATAGCTTGTCACATTATTTCTGGGAAACTCAGGTACCAAAATGTTTTCTCAGGCGTTAAATATCTTAAAGACTGTTCTAACATAGCCCCTGGAGTCCTTTCTGTTGGAACTGCTCCGCTTTGGATAGACCATGATGTGTGTGTAGTGTAAAAGGTGAAATTTCAGTTTAGTGAGTAGGACCATAGTGAATATAATTTTCGTTTGTTCTTCAGCAAATATTTTTAGATGATGTGTGTATATGTATATACACGTGTATACATGGCTATGTACATGCATGTACTTACATATGCAGGCAATATACCTATATGTGCATATTAGAATATGTAAAAAAATCCCAAACTTACATGTATAAACAACTTAAAAATACGCCAATGCAGACACATGTACTTATAGTTTTTTATATATTGCACGATAAAGAATGTTTCATGCTTATTTATGTGAAGGCAGAACAGGAAGGTTGACAGCACCTCTCTCCCCAGGGCAGAATCGTTACAGGCTCAGGGATGCTGGTCAAAACTCCCTCCCAAGGCGAGAAGAGAACTCACACTGAGCGGTCTGATAAAGTACCATTTCTAAAAGTGTAAAGAGTGGCTCTTCTGTTTTGTGAAGTCAGTAAAAAACATTTTTAAATAAAGCCATGGAGTAATTTCACCTGGATTTGCCAATATTCAGCCCAATACTGCTTCACCGGAGCATCCTCACTTAGGGAAGGATCAAGAAGAGCTGCCATGTTATTTGCATTCTTTCCCATTTCACCTTATTAATATTATTTTGTGACCCATTGGTATGCCATAGGTCCCTGACCACTAAACTCGAGCTCCCACTGTTTCACCCGATTGCAACCATGTCTGACTTTTTAATAATCCTTTCTGATGGATAAACCTCAGGACAAATATTTTCTCTTTTGTACTGTTAAGCATCACCCCGATGAATCCTCCTGACCTGTTTTCAGTGATTTCATCCTCTCCTCTATCTTTAAAACTTTAAGAGAGTTCTTTGGTAACTGTTCATTTAATCATCTTCTAGGTATAAAATTGTTTCATGAAACATAGGGCAAACCGCTTATTTTTGAATGTGCCTGAATCAGAGCGATTCCTTTAACTATGAGCTATTACAAGTGCACATTAACACTAAAAAATGAATCATTAATTTGGTCATCATCATACTAGTCCTTCAACTTTTCCTTTGCTACAGAGTCTCTGGGCCTGTGTGTATAAATATAATTGGTACCTCTCATGCAGTGAGAATTAACACGATAGGATTAGTAGTTTGTAGTCACTGAACGAGTGTAGTTCAGTGTAGTTTACCAGTGTAGTTCCACAGAATGTTAAAATCATTGAGTAGGTTGAGAAGTCTAAAAAGCAGAGTTTGCAGTAAGACCTGGAAATGCCACCCGACTTACAATGCACGTGTAAACATGTATTCATGTAACTTCAGCAACAAACAGCTCTGCAAATGAGCTGTGCCGCTTAACCATACCACGTGGTGGTTTACCGACTAACGACAAGTCAGTTTAAAAAGAAATCTGACTGCAGTGTTACCTTTTTGGAGAAGGAACTGTAGTTCATATAGTAGTGCCGCAAACACCATGAAAACAGAATTTACCGTGAATTAAATGACTGCAGCGACGCAGGACTCAGTCTCGCCTTTGAGGCGGGGAACTGCAGCAGCAGCACCGCGGGGTTACCAGAGGCACAGTGCCTGATAAATTTCCCAGCGAATCAGCCTGTTACTGCATGCTCCGAGGATGGTGCTCTGAGATTGGGAAGGTCTGGATTCAGTTTCTGGCTCTGCTAGAGATTTCCTCCAGGCAAAATCACTCACATCTTGCTGTGCCTCAATTCTCCGTCTGTAGAAGCGAGACAATGACTCCCTGCCTCACAAAGGGCTGGTGAAGATCAGTTCATTAACGTTTGAAAGTTGCAGGGCTGGAGAGCATATCGCTGTCAAGCAGGTTAGGAGTACAGCCTCAGCACTACCCCCTGAGGCTTGTGGAGCACATGTGCTTTTGGGGAAATAGGCTCTGTGCTCTCCTCCCCAGGCGCTGAGGGTGGCTGCAGCCCTCCTGCTTCGGACAGTGCACAGGCTGGGCAGAGCTTGCAGTCAAGGGAGTTGCCTGAACATCCATTTGAAGACTGAAGATGTGAGGGGAGTCATCTTTCTGGTTTTCTTACTTGTGTCTCTATCCAGGTTATGCTCTGATTTTGCTGTTGAGACTTTGTGGTATACAGAACCGGCTGACGCAGTTCTTCTTTCTTCCCCCTTCTATCTATCCACGGCAGAATACACAACAAAAATTGGAAACTATTCCCTTCCCCCCCACGGTGTTATTATTCAAACAATGTTTAAATGACGGCATTTTTAAAAATTGTAAGACTGCGGAGAACTACAAGGTTAACAGAATTATTATGTTATCCAGGCCTGACAGCTCTCATATGCCATATATTCTAAAGTAAATGACCAAGGCAAATGTTACAGCTGTTATTCGTCGTTGTGTTCCAGAGATTAACTTCCAAATCCTCCCTCTGTAAGTTTTAGTTCTCTGCCCTCAAAACCAGCCTAGAGGAGGGGGTGGAACCTCTCAGGAAATTCTATGCAGAGGCGGTGAGGGGGCATTAAGCCGTGGACACCTGCAATGCTTTAACCCAGAGATACCACACTAAGCAGTAGTCAAAAGACCCTTTATGAGTAGTATTTGTCAGAAAAGGGCCAATGGTAGAACAAACTGTCTGCCATAACTTTGTACTACTTGAGACAAAGATAAAATTCAGCCTCACGGTCTCTCTGATGAAACGACATTTGCTGTAACCTTTTAGGGGTGAACACTTTTATCTGAACACTTTGTGAGAAGGCAAAGCTGGAGTAGAGACACTCAATAGCATTCAAATTCATGGGGTAGTTTTGTTTCCTCAGTAAATTCAGCTGCGGGAAGAATTCATGCATTCCTCCTGGAGAATGGTCCCATTCCAGGTGATGGTCACCCTGCACATGTACTCTTCCAGTGCAGAATTTCTTCAAGCTTCCAACTTAAATCATATTAAAAATGTCAGGTAAGTGAAGAGACAAAAGTGAGCACACCTTGACTAAGGTGTTAATTAGTTTGAAGAAACAATTACAAGTAGCATGTTGGCAACATGTGGGTGGTTTCAATGATATCTGGCAGCTTCTCTGGGAATGTTTCTCATTTTCCTTTCTAAAAGATGGCCCCAAATATCCATTTCTGAAAGGGTATGGGTTTGTGAATATTGCATTTGCAATTCCTAGAGAAATTAGTTTAAGGAAATGTAGTAAAGAGAAAATTCATAGTTGTAGTACTTAAATTCCTTGCTTCATAGTTGGTGCTGTTATATAAACAAGCTTGTGAGATTATTTGAGAACATCACCTATTTTTTTCATTAATCACTTAGCAGAGGAATAAAATCTTGCAAACCATCAGCCTCCAGACCTTGAAAATGCAGCTCTTCTACATATGATTCTTCACCCCACTCATTAATAAGATATCAGAGTGCCTTCTACTCATGTTAAATGACAAGATTAACATCTATCAGCTGCGGTTCTTTCTCTTTTCCCCCCTTAACATTACAAACTAAAATGGTTTAATTGAGATCAACCAGTATAGTTGCAGAATAAGGTGCAATTCAATGTGATGCAAGAATTGGGGTTGATATAATAAGGGTTATCAGGGATAAAATGAAAAAAACAAATCACTTCTTGGCCCATCTGTGCGCTGGAGAGGAAAAAAGCTGGGTTCTGTATTCCCCTCACTTCTCTCCCTTCTGCAGCCACTAATCAAACCGTGTAAAAACAAACACAGTGAAAGCAAGTTGGACCTGATGGCAATAATGCAGTATGGGAGCCCCACTCTGCAGCCTGGCTTCTGTTCAACACACCATTTAGCCATGTGGGGTCGAGACAAGCAAGACCTCTGTGTTTTTCATGTACTTAGAAAAACAGAACAGACCATGACATTATATTGTTTAGGCTTTCCAGCATTCCTGGAGCAGAGGTCTGTGCTCCATAAAAGCACTGGCTGGGACGGTATTCAACCGCATGCTTAGTCTTTTGTGCTGTGGTTATATTTGTCTGTGTTTAGAATTGTTGCTGGTCACTCTTTTTTAAGTAAAGAAAAATGGATCAGCTGTTATTAAGGTTTTACAAAAACTATGTTGAGAATAAGAGGAAATGCTGTTTAGATATAAAAATAGAGTGTATTTGGAACATATATGTATATCTCGCAAGTGTATAGCTCCATCGAAAATATCAATTACTTGTTCACAGATTAAAAGAGTGGATTAAAAAAGGTTCGAATGTCCTGTAGCATGGCGAGGAGTCTGGAGTAAGGCACTTCTAAAGGCAAGCAGGGCGGAATTTCATCCTCGGTACTTGCCCATCGAATTATTTCTTTAAAACTGCCCCTGATATCTGTCAGGGTATTTAATGTTAGTGAGCCAAGGCAAGTCGTGTATTTTTTCTGCCAGTAGTCACCGAAGTTCAAGAGGAAGCACTACCCTGGTGTCAGAAAGGCAAGTGAGTGACAGCTGCTTTCACTGAGGTCTCGGGCAGAGGCGTCTGCGCGGGGCGGGAGGAGCAGCTCCACAGCTCCAGCTGCCGCCAGGGCTGTACCCAGGGCAAGCAGGAGCCGGGCCAGCCGGTGGGCGACCTCGGCCACACTATGAAGTCGACAGTACAGTCTTACAAAAAGGTTGCCAGTTCTTGATATCGAAGACAACTGCTAAAATAATATTTAATATTGAGCTATATAGGTATAAAGAGACTGGAAACCATTTTATGTATATATCTCCATCCTCCCTCTTGACAAGGCAATATGTAATTTCCCTGACTGAATTCTCCCATACCACGTGCAAAGAAATCCTTGTGTGTCCAGGTATTTCTGTAGACAGCTAGGAAAAGCAAGTGTGAGAGACTGCTAGGATTCATTCCTTTCTTTACAATAACTTTCTCAAATTCTTCTCAGCAATCTTACACTTTTCACATTGCAATTGCCACATTGTTTTCAAGTAAAATCATTCAAATGCTAAAGCATTCTGTCAATAATTTTATTTCAATTTTTTTTTCTCTTTGGTTACATTATGTCCTGAAATTGTATCTCTGTCTTCGTGTCCCTTTTTCTATTCTTCTTCAAGTTTAAATTAATTCAAAACATATCGATAGAGAGGATATTCTTAAAATAATGGGGCTTCACATGTGTTGTATAATCTCCCAGTTATCTCTCATCTGGTGTTCTTCACTGAGGCTTTATCATCTAGAATGTAAAGAAGCCAAAGTATCACCTGGCTGCTATGACTACTGAGCGCCAGCCTCAGGGTAGCAATCTTTGATTCTCCTTCAATTCCATTGCATTTGGGTACTTTAACTGATACAACACTTGCACTTGCACTTTGAATCGTGTCTCACACATTTTAATACAGTCATCTATACTATTTTGAAACAAAATCTGTAGTGTAACACTTAAAACATGTCAATTCTACAGAGACATTTACCGACAGACCTGAGAAATAAAGAGAGTAAACTGAAAAATACAAATTAATCTTGCTCCTCTAAGTCCCGATGATCAGTTGCTTGCATTTAGACAAATAAAAGTCCTATTGGACTTGGATGTCTATGATTGTTGGGTGAACATGGTATGATAGAAAGCATATAAAACTAGGGAGGCAAGTGGGCCTACTGGATGATTCCTGCTCACTCCTTCAGGACTTAAAAATTACAACCTTTATAAGTCATTTGCAGTAATGGGCTGAATGGGCTCTGTCAAATTAATTCGGGGGTGTGTACTTATCTAAATGTGAACCGTTGTGTTTTACTGATCTGTGAAGAACTATATTGACTATGTAGATCGGCTCTGTTATCTAGAAGTCTGCTTGAAGTTTGAAACTCACCGTTTCTGAAATTTTTTTAAATTCAATATAATGGCTTAATACATCTACTTGAAATTTGAATAAATTAACTTCTTAAACACCTATTTTAAGCCCGCCATTTATTATTTACATGTTCCCTATTGAACGAGTTACAAGCATAGTATTTTTTCCAGCTCCATTTTTAAAATTAATGAGTTCAAACTTCAAGAGCTTTTTTTTAGTTTCTCATGCACATGCGGTTGCTCCAACTTCTTTTCACCATTACAGAATTGTTTTCTAAAATTTAATACGATAGAAACTGTTGTTCCTTTCCACCGGAACATTTCCCAGAAGGTAAAATTCATTTCACCCACCAATAGGACTTTTCTGAGTAAGTTTTGACAGTTTGGGAATTTACCCACATTACATTACAAATGTCATTTTGCTCTGCGAATAACATCCCAGCATGTTTACCTTTAGTTCTAACCTCCACCTGTCAGGAAGAAATAGCATCAATCCCAGATGAGAGCAACTATTCCAGAAAGTGGGTGCTGAGGAAAGGGGATGGGGATCCTCCTGAAGGCTAGTCACAAACAGAGGCCCCAGGGGGACCCACTCTTGATGGGGGTGGGCTGCTGGTGTGGCACTGAGCCCAATGGGCTTTTTTCACAGAAACCCACATGAGCTGATGGGGAGGAGAAATCCCTGTTGGAAGCCAGTAGATCGGACACTAGTTGGTCTTTCAACAATAATCTGGTCCAGATGTGGGAGGGGTAAGTTACTGTGTGAGCAAGAGGCTCAGAGACATTTGTTCCCGGTTGGAGTCCGGCATTGCTGTGTCTTTGCGGGGCAGCGGGGCAGGGCCCCCCGCGGTGCGGTGGCTGTTGTTCCATAGGGTGGGTGCTGCCAGGCAGCGGAGCCGTGGGCAGCACAGCACCCTGGGCCAGGGGCTGTTCAGGCTGCTTGAGGAGGCGTGGCATCCAGGTTTAATGCATTCATCTCCATCTCGGTCACACTCACTGGTCTCAGAGGACTAAGGTTGAGGGAACTGGGGTTGTTCAGTCTGGAGAAGAGGAGGCTGAGAGGAGACCTCATCGCCCTCTACAACTACCTAAAAGGGGGTTGTGGCGACGAGGATGTTGGTCTCTTCTCCCAACTAACTAGTGATAGGAAGAGAGAAAATGGCCTCAAGTTGCACCAGGGGAGGTTTAGATTGGATATTAGGAAAAATTTCTTTGCTGAGAGAGTGGTCAAGCATTGGAACAGGCTGCCCAGGGAGGTGGTGGAGTCGCCATCCTGGAAGTATTCAAAAAACGTGTGGACGTGGCACTTCGGGACATGGTTTAGTGGGCATGGTGGTGTTGGGTTGATGGTTGGACTTGACGATTAAATAAAGGTCTTTTGCAACCGTAGTGATTCTGTGATTCTGTTTGCTGGAGCTGGACAATGGAGGTCCAGCTGTTGGTTTCTGAGGTTCCTCTAAGCCCCTGAGGAGAAATGAACAGGGCTTACTGCTGCTTTTGAGGTCCACACAACACTCTCATGATGCTGCATCTGTTAATAGGCATCTCAAAAGCAACAGTACCCTTGTAATGAAGAGGAAGAAGTAGAAATCCCTGATAGTAAGAGGAAAGCAGCAATATACATTGATTAAAATGGCTCACCACTCACTAATGGGCTGAAAACAAACAACAGCAATCAGACATAAGGAGGCTACTTTGATGAACATTTGCTCCTTCAGGTTAAAGGATCCCAGTTACTACAGAGAATTTGTTTTCTTCATGTGTTTTCTTCATAGAATGGTTTATTTGCAAAAAAACCCTTCTTTATGGTTAAGATATAAATAATTGCACCCAATGCTCAATCGTTTATTATATGCAGAATAGAAGATTTTAAATATAGCCATGCAATTTAATATTTATGTAAATTACCTACCTAATATTCATGTGCATTAAAGTAACCCTTTCCAGCAAGGACCTGTGTAACCTTAACCTGTGAGATCCGTGTGAATTTTCTTTGGAATCTTTATTAGGTGGTTATTGCAAAAAAGTAGGACCAGTAGCTGGGTCAACTGCCTCGGAAAGTCATAGGGAGAGTTTCAGATAACAGGAATTTCTATAAATTTAATACTGTACCTTGGTACTGTAGAAAAGAACAGAATTTGTTTAATTAATTCCTTCGAAGTGATGTATTCTTTTGATGTAAACTCTGTATCAAGCCTGTAACTGGAGCTGCTTCAGATATTCCCAAGAGTCATGCAACTTCTAAAATAGGAAGAGTTGTGGATTTAGTTAAACATATTTTGTCTTGATGTAAAAAGCAAGAAAATATAGAGGAAAGTGCATGCAGTTAGTAAAGAGTTAGTAGGTAGCATGGGAAAGTTGAAATTCGCACCTGCACAGTGGGAGTTGCGGCAGTACAAGAGGTCATTACTTAACGTGATTCACGGAACACAAGGGCAACCCTTATCCTCTCTGTGAGCAGCCATGCAAAAATACAGCTTTTTGTTTCCATCCACAGAAACTGGCTTCTCTTTGTACAAACTCCATGGGTATTCATCTCTCATCTATGACTCATTCTTTATAGATAATTAAGAAGCTTTAATCACTTAGTGAGGAAGACTAACCAATGCTGCATAATTTAAACGACCAGTCACGCATCATAGAAAAAGCCAAATTGCTGGCTAAGGTGTTTTTTCAAAGCCATTTATAGATTCCATTTTTCAAGCCATGGGCCAAGGACTTTGGGGGTGGGGGGGAGGAAGAGAGACCAGAATTTAGATCAATATATATGCATGAGAAGTTTAGGAATGGCAAAATATGTTGAAAATATGTTTGAGATTTATCTGGAGTGAAAAGAGGAGTAATGGTCCCCTGGCAAGTTAAGATGAAAACTTGTAAATCTGAGAGTACGGCACCCAGCCCTGTGCTGAGCACTAGCAAATAAAGGTAGTTTGGCCACAACAGTCATAGGTGCAGTTAGCTTTGCAGTTATGAATTAATTGAAGCTTTCACTGTTACTTTTGCTGACTGAAGGAAATGATCAGCAAAACATACTGATTCCTCCCAAGGTCTTTGTGTTGGAATTTGGGAAACCTGGATTCTTTCATTGGAGCAATTTTGTTCCAGACATGCTCTTGTCCCTGCGAATGTGAATTACAGCCACTCTGAAGGGACTGAGCTCAACTCAAGACAAACTATAAAACTGGATGTTCTACGACACACAGTAGCTTGTATTAAGTTACCTCATGGGCCACTGAGTAGGCTCTTAGTCTCTTTGTCCATATATGCTAGCTCAAGAAATGATGATAATAAAAATAATAATACTTTGAGAGCCTAAGCAATAGGACTTCTGAGACACATGGGACTTGGTGGTGGTTGGTCTCTTCTCCCAAGTAACTAGTGATAGGAAGAGAGGAAATGGCCTCAAGTTGCGCCAGGGGAGGTTTAGATTGGATATTAGGAAAAATTTCTTTGCTGAGAGAGTGGTCAAGCATCGGAACAGGCTGCCCAGGGAGGTGGTGGAGTCGCCATCCTGGAAGCAGGGGTCTTCTCCCACTGTGTCATTAGGCAGTGCACAGAGGGACCTCTCTTTTGTTTTGGACATGGAAGCAGCCAGTAACCACAGCAGTTATCATGAAGTCAAAATGTTCTGTGTGTATTTTACCCTGGCAACACTTTCAGTCAGTATAAAATAACACATTAATAGTGTGTTATTACACAACTACTGTTGTACTAACTAGTTACTAATCATAGTCAGTGCATGTTACTGACTAATAGGAGTTTGTGACAGAATACCACACTAGCTCAGTGGTTGTGTGATGCCCATAACAAAAAAAAAAAATTTACAGAACTATAACAACTGAACCAATTACCTAGATCACAGCCATTAAATTATACTGCTGCTACAAACTGAACAGTATTTAAACATCACACAGCGGATGTTTGAAAGTGAGATGCTCCAGCTCCTATTGTGATTGTTATTGTTCTGGCTGAAGACAGATGTTTAACCATGCCAGTATATGTCAGTCTTTCAGTCTGAACGAAGAGCAAAAGTTTTCAAATAAACTGTGATGGAGTAATTAAACTGATCTGCCTGAAGCTTAAAGCAGATAGCTTGTGATTTATGCACTTGCAATAAATTCCATGCACAACTTTTCTCCTACTGTTCTCTTGTACTCTGAGTAGTATTAGCTACATCATGGTAGAAAGATTCCTCCCAGGTAGTATGAGACATGTTGTAAAGCAGAGCAAGCTTCTGCTTGGGGGAAAAAAAAAGTGCTATTTTTTTTAGGGTTTGGATTTTTTTGCTTTTTTTCACAGTTGCTTTTTACACTGTAATTCTTCTTAGACATGTGCCTTTAATGGGGGAGCAGCAAACAAAAGAAGCTTGAAAACAAAGCAGAAGAATGCCATGAAGGAAAGGAAATAAGAGACAGTTACTAGCTGCGTATTAACGCTGAATGTTTTTTTTACCTCTGTACCAAAAGTAAAATAAAAATTCAGTGAAAGGAAATTTTCTATAGCTATTATGAAACAGATTTTAAAAGATTAACTTGAGTTTTCCAGGGAAGTACTGTACCTTCCTTGCAGTATATGCATCTGAAAAATGGTTTCCTCTTTGAAGTGGCGTTCAGATCCTCCCAATGAAATTTGAGTTGCTTGTCAGATGTGCAGAATAGGAAAGTTGTAAGGTTAAAAAGGGAAAGGTTAACAGTCATTCTGAGTTTCTGCAGCCTCTGGTTGATCAATAAGAATATTAAAACCATGTGCCTTATTCTCTGTAGCACTGTGAGTCAGAGTTATCAGGGATAAAGTGTCAAGGCCGACAAGTTCATAGAGGCAGACAGTAGTTTGCTATAGCCAAAGATTTAAAAGGCTTAAGTAAGATCAACATTATTTTTGGGATGCAGTTAAGAACATGGAATACTTCTACAGGAATATTTAATAAAATCTATTTTCTCCTCTGAAGAACTACGCATATCCATGTCTCACATATAAACCAGCTTTTAATAGCTAGGTCCCAAGTACTTATACTCACACAGCAGTTAAAACTACCTTTTGTCTGGCAAGACCGTAGCCTCCAAAGCTGTAAGGCATCTGGAGTTACAGAGACAGATGTTTGTGGTGGGGTGAAGAAAGACAAAATTGTACTATACTGACAGTATTAAAAATGTAGTTGAGGGGGATAACCTGGGGAAAAAAAACCTTTGAAAACACTTGAACAATGGAAAGCCAGCAGCAAATGATCCCAGCTGCTAACCAAGAAAAAGCCTGAGCCTGAAAAACTGGGGGGGGGAAGCAAGCTTGTGAAATGATTGGGTAGTTTTTTTCATAGATTCATTGGTAAACTTTGCATAAAATATTTTAATTTTGATAATCAGACATATGTTGTGTATATGCAGAAAGATGTGATGGTCCTGTAATTGAAAAGGAAGATATCACTTTCTCATTCAATTTGTCAAAGCATTCTTCAACACCACAATTTTATCTGATTCTCTAAACTCAAGGTTAAATTAGGGAATTCTTTTTTTTTAAAAAGGTTTCAGTTTGTTTGCTTTTATACAGAGATCTTATAAATCCTTTGTATGGATGATTATCCTGTGAGCAGTTATCTTATGAAAACATCCATAGTATCAGCCCTCAGACATAAGACCTCCAAAACTAATTTGATTTTCTGCCTGCCTAAGAAACTCCTAGTTCTTTTTTAATCTGATTAATGGAGAAAAATGCTGAAACAAAAGTCAGGCTTTGTCACTGAATTACATATAGAATGAGGCAGGAACTTCTTGATCAAATAGATATGTATGAGAAGATACACACCAGAAATGGGGGGAAAAAAACACAAGAAACATATCATACCACAGCATGATACAGCTCTTCAGAGAGATCTCAGCATTTCAGGTAACGTGATTAAATTTCAAGTTAATTTTATGTATGTAAAACTTATATTTTAATAAATATATATGCATATCTATACAAATACATACCCCTCATTGTACTAGTAAAGTGCGCTTTTGTAGGTCAAATTCACTGTTATGACTGGTAGAAGCTCTGAGCAATTTTAAAACCATTTTTGCTGACGGAAATAGAATTAATTCTTAATATATCTTTTTTACAAGCAGATGGGAAAATTAACTGTATTACAGTGCAGTCGATTTCACGATCTTATGATATTTATATAGACAACTCATTAACTTTTTCAGCAGGCAGGATCATTCTTTTATTAGCCATATCCTGTGCAGTAGTGACCATCTCACCTACTAGTGGCAAGCACCTGAAAATAATTAGCCACAACTAACATTAACTCCAAGGGCTGCGTAGTTACAGAAATA
The DNA here is from genome assembly GCF_000687285.1 of Phaethon lepturus. Taxonomy (NCBI): domain Eukaryota; kingdom Metazoa; phylum Chordata; class Aves; order Phaethontiformes; family Phaethontidae; genus Phaethon; species Phaethon lepturus. Next base: position 108,658 of record NW_010562738.1, read on the forward strand.
TCACTATAAGGACAACTTAAATATCAATGCTTGCAGTCAGACCTCCGTTAAATAACATCGCTGACAAATTTCTTTTAAGTACTGAATTACTGGACTATATCTACTTTATAATCTGTTGTTTTAACTCATAAGTATATAATAGTGTTGTAGAAATGTTTATATGTTCTCTAAATAGGAAGAACATATAAGTTATTTTTATATGGTAATTGAGCTGTTCTTTTTCTGCCTTGATTGTTCTTTGATATTGGTAATAAGTCAGGTGATTTATGTAAACTGTCTCAGAATGGAAATGTGTTTCAGGTTTGCAAAGTCATTTAAGTGATGAATGAGGTGAATGCAGATGCGTTACTCGCCAAATCCCATAATGCAAGAATTAAGGAGTAAGCAGCAAAAGTATTACAAAATTTATTTAAGACAGCTAACAGAAAGCAGGGTTTTTTTTATGGTGAGTAGTCATCTTTCAAAATTTGTTGAGCTGGGGAAAAAAAAGCTGGATGTGACCAAATGTTCAAAAAGTAATAAGCAAATTCATAGGCAGACGGTTTGTAACAGTTATTGATGGGAATAGGCAGGAGTGTGACCTCTGACACCCCTAATACCACCCTTGAGAATCATGGAAGAGTGTAGGAGCAATGAAACCCTGGTAGCTGCTGGGGTGTTATTTTACATTCTCATAAAGGACTAGCAGACAGGGAAATTATAGGATTCAGATGCCAAAAATTACCACTATTGTCTAAATACTTTCAAGATCTCACTGTATGACTCCATGTGACACCTGAATAGTTGGGCTGCTCAACCACAGGGGTGAATGCGTATTTCTTTTTTATTTCCTTTAAAAATGCTTCTTTCCACAGTGTATTTTAATGGACAAAAAAGGCTTGCCAGAGTGTTGGGTGTATTTTAAGTGGCTGGCTGTACTTCTGATGGAAGAGCAAGGGCTGGGTGCTTCTTGTGAGCTGCTCCTCACCGTGCCAAGTCTTGGTGAACACTGTCATCCTTGTCCTTACTGAGAGGAGCTTGTCAGATCAGGAACAAAGATGTGCTCATGAGGAACCACAATGGAATTGCAAGGTAGGGCTCAACTGTACATTTTACACTCCAAGACTAGTCCTAGTTGAGGAAAAGAGAGAGTCCATACATAAACCCAGGAGTAAACCCAAGAAGGGTCGAGAAGAAGGACGTGAGCACTGGTATGAACCAGCACTCCCAATTCACTGGTGTGCTCAGCCAAAATAGGGTCTTAAGCGGAGCAGTTTATGCGTTATGAATATTGGATGATGAACTACCTAGAACTACTACCTCTGTACATTAAAGAGATTTAACAAGCCCTACTAAAGCTTACTTTTGTCCTTTTTTTTGCCTTCCAATGTTCTCAAACCTGTACTCAGTGGCTCTCACACAGACATTTCAAAACAGCTCCCACCTGGTAAACAGTGGGATTTCCTCAAAGCTGTGTTAAAGGAACCTAAATATGGGCTGATCCTATCCCTGCTCAAAGGTGGGTTACAGAGCAGGTACGTGCAGTGATGAAGAAATTTTGCAGTTATTGCTATGGTTTCACAGAAGCTCTTGCCTCTTTAGACACGGAAATTTCTCATTCAGCTGGGTCTACAAGAGGAAGTCAAGGAGTTGATCTTTCTAGCTGTACATTCATATTCATATTACTGTTAAAAAACCTCCTTTGGGTTTTCAGGGATACCAGACTGTGGACGTAGCCCAAAGCCAGAGATGCTGCTGACCTCCGGAGTGCGGCCCCCTGACCCTGCAGTGCTCCACAGGTTTCTCTTTTCTTTTGGTCTTTAAAGGTCTGCAGAAAAACTGAATTTGGAGAGGTGAGGAGGTCAGTTCCAGCGGCACTGGGGGGATCAGGGATGAGCAAGGGATACAGGTTGGAAACATTATGGTGCAAATCAGGGAAGAAAACTGAGCTTCAAAATGTTAGAAAGTCTGCTCCTTTTCTAGGACACTGAAAGAAGATTCTTTGCTTTTAGTGCAAAATCTCACACCATTGTGAGGTAAGCTCAGATGAGCTCAAGTGAAGTCATTGAGTTGCAATGGAACAATTAACTTTTTGCAGGTTTTGAACTGTGTCTGAATACTCTCTAGAGATTTTTGTCTTTCAGCTATGTTATGAAAGTAGTAGTAAAAAGTAGTACTCTCTGTAAAGTAGTTTTTTGTCCTTTCCTTTAAGCCATAACCTTACATTTTTCACAATATGGTTTCTTGCTACAGAGGGAGATTTCATTATTACAGATGAAGATTAAGCAGCAGAAACACAGAAATTGAGAGACACTTATACAACTGAATTTAGTATTGCAAATAAAGAAGAAAAGAAATAGCAGAAGAATAAAAATAGGCATAGTTACCTGAATTAACATTTATTTCACATATTCTATTTACTGTCAACAGGGCTTTCAAGGAATGGCAAAATGATTAACATGTCGCCTCTTCTTACTGAAAAGTGTATTAAATATTTTTCATTCTTTAGTAGGAAGATTCCAAAGCTATGTAGAATATTTCAATCTATTCATGGTTAATGTTAAGTTTGGCAAGGAAATTTGCTTTGAAAGAATTTTATTCGTAATTATTTCATAGGGTGGTAATAATAAAGTTTCTGTTGAAGGCTTTTCTATAGTTTAACAAAGTGAAACAGTAACACACGCTTTCACACATAAGCAGAAATAGACACGCTCATATTAAACTCCCCTGAATATGTGACTCTGAAAATAAAACTTTCTGTGTCCCAATCTAATGACTGTTTAATCCACAGAATGCATCCATGTCTATTCAGGTGGGAATTATAATATGCTGCACTGAGGACAAGAAGAATGCTGACAAAGTCCTGTCTGGAAAGCTATTCACTTTTCTGCATAACACGGGTTTTAAGAGACCAGACACGGAAGCTAGCCGAGAACCCGGTGCCACCCAATGCAGTCATGCCTCGCTATGACAGAAAACCTGGATCCAAGCAGCCCAAGCCCAACAACTCCTGTTTGCCTTTTTTAAATCAGAAAGCTTCACATTTGAAGTCATTTAGGTCAAATACCTGTGTAGTCAAATGGTTCAGCCCACTTAGCCTCTTACTGAACTCAGCCGTTTGTGTTCGAATTCAAAAGAAACTTTTTTTCCTTTAGTAACAAGTTTCAGTGATTAATCAATTTTCCTGTTAAAAACTGGGCCTTACTTTTTATTTCAGGTTGTTTAAAACCTCAAGACAATAGTTGTTGCTAAGTCTTTCCCTGCTAGAATGTTTTTACCTGCAGTACCACCTATTCTTTCCCGTGAAAGACACAATATAACTTGCTTGTACTCTATAGGTATTGAATAGCATTTCTTTTTTTTTTTTTTTTGCTACACACAGAAAGCAGATTTTATTTATCGCTTTGTTAGAACTTCAATGTCTTCCACAAAATTATCAGAGAACCCCCATGTATTATAGCAGCATGTGTAGCTTATCCTTGAAATGAAGTCTGTTGGGACTGCTGCTCACCCAGACTTAGGACAACTCCTGATTTAAGTAATACTCATTCACTGAATAGAGACACTTTCTAGTTACAGAGTCTTGGACAGAATGTTTGGAGAGTGCATTTTGGTAGAAGAGTCTAAAAAATCAAAGGAATCATAGAAATGTCATTTATAAAATCTGAGAGAGACCAAGGTAACATGTTTGCGCAAGTACTTCAACAATGTTGTCAGTAAAAGTTTTCATTTATATCTTCTTTTAGATGGCTAATAGCCATTTCTGCAGTTCACTGTCCACATTTTTTTGGTATGTATCTCACCTGTGCAACTCCTTCGTCGCTGCCTTTGCATGCTTGGTGGCTGCCCCTTCTTGCCCAGAGACCTCAGCGCAAGAGCGAACGAGCTGGGAGCTGGGACGGTGAACCTGTTCTTCCCTTCAGCTCTAGATAATTAGAGGGAAGCGTTCCCTGGCATCAAAATGTCTGGTCACACATCCAGAGTGATAAGAAGGGACTAAGAAAGGAGGAAAGAAAGGTTGCCTGGCCCCAGCCCGCAGCCCAGCCTCTCTTGCCTGGAGGAGAAGAGCCCAAGCGTCTCCTTTGCACAATAAACACCTCATGATCTCTGTGTTTCTTGCTGCTGCTTTTGATTCCTCATTACGTGTCTGTCATCACTCAGCAGTGAAAGTGATGTTGTCCGAAGCCAATTATCCAGGATTTTCCACACCATCAGCTCAATATAATTCTGACAATTGGCAAAGGAGCAGAAAAACCAAAGAAATGACAGATATATAAATACATAAAGGGAAAGATTTTAAGCAAGTCATGTTGAATAAGTAGAAAAAATGCTGAATGGTAAGCAGAACATTTTGTATTTATTTGAGGAATACCTGACAATAAAAGAAAATGCAGAGGCAAAATGAAATTCTGCTTTTTTTTTTTTATTCTGTGAATTTTTCATAGTCAGCATGCCATATGGCAAAGAGGCAAGAGAAGACCAGAGACTATGAAATATCTGTGCAATAACTGCAGGATACTGAAAATTAAAGGGGTGTACATTGTTTGGGGTTCTTAAGGAAAAATAAGCATCCCAGAGAATGTGTAATATGTTGCCAATCAGTGTTTCTACTTCGAAAGTTTCAAAAGAACTAGGAATCACTGGAGGAAGGATATATTTTTCTGCCAAATGTCTTTTTGCAACAGCACCTCTTCTGCAAGCCTAGCTTTATTTTCTGTTCCAAAAAGGAAACAAAAGCTGAAAAATGAGTACAAAAGACAGAACCACTTCTTTAGAGAGCTTTTAGGTGAAGCTGTTGAACTTTCATTGCTACAGCTTCTCAGGAATTCCAAGGCAGTGAAATGATAAAGCAGGCTCTCTACAGGGTCACAGCTTCCTCCAGGTGCATCCACCTGCTCCAGCGTGGGGCTGCAGGTGGGGATCTGCTCCCCCGTGGAGCTCCATGGCTGCAGGGGCACAGCCGGCCTCACCATGGTCTTCATCAGGGGCTGCCGGGGAACCTCTGCTCCGGCGCCCGGAGCCCTCCTGCCCCTCCTGCTGCTCTGACTTGGCAGGGTTTTCCTCTCACATATTCTTGCTCCTCTCTTCCAGCTGCTGTCATGCTTCCCTTTTTTTTTTTTTCCCCAACCTTTCCCCTTCTTAAATATATTATCACAGATGAGTTACCAACATTGCTGATGGGCTCAGCTGTGGCGGGTCTGTCTTGGAGCTGGCTGGCACTGGCTGTGTCTGGCATGGGGACAGCTTCTGACCCCTTCTCGCAGAAGCCACCCCTGCAGACCCCTCTACCAAAACCTTGCCACATAAACAAAATACAGTAGCAATTAAAAAACCCCTAATCATTCACATTCTCAACTCCCATTACTTCAGGAGAGACTGCAGGATGAGATCAACGTTGCAACAGCTACTTTTTGTCAACAGTTGCTCCATTACATTCACAATGAATATACAGCAAGAGTTTAATACTATTTTCAGGAACATCTTTTTACCTCCGACAGTTCCGAGCAACACTGTTTTCAATTCCTGCAGCGGGGAATTTGTACTGTATAGTGTCATCAAGTTGTTTAAACTTCAAATGAAATATCACAGTTGTAATTACTACAGCAGTGATCTAGATAGTAGTGCATTGGCCACTCAGTGACCACTTTCTTTTTCTCCATCTCAAATCTGGAGTTATATTTTACACCTATAACAGCTGCCTCCTTCATCTCGAGCTGCTTTCTCAGAGATTTATCACTGACTTCAGGGGACAAGACCTGGGTTTTAAGTCATTCAAAGCTGTTGTATTGGGTTTACACGTCAAGGTTTTGGTAGCAGGGGGTGGCTTCTGTGAAAAGATACCAGGAGCTGCCCCTGTGTTGGACGGAGACAGTTTTGGATGTCTCCAAAAATGACCTGCTGCAGGCCGGTGCTGAACCAGCCAGCAATGCTGATGGTGCCTCTGTGATAGCGTATTTAAGAAAGGGTAAGAAAGCACTGTGCGGCAGCCGTGAGAGAGGAGCGAGAATATGTGAGGGAAGCAGCCCTGCGGACACCAAGGTCAAAGCAGGAGGAGGTGCTCTAGGGGCCAGAGCAGGGATTCCCCTGCAGCCCAAGGAGAAGACCATGGTGATGCAGGTTGTGTCCCTGCAGCCAATCGAGGTTCAAACATTATTAGGGCTGGGTGGTTCGGGCCAGGGGGGAATGGAGTTTTGGATATTTTTTTAGAACTGTGTTACAGTTCTGTAAATAATTTTGTTTTTTCTTAAAGGTGGAAACCAAATAAATCCCAGAGCAAAAAACCCATGCAAGCATCTGGACAGCTGGATAACAGAGTTTCGCTATGCCTGTCACCCTTCTCTAGGGGCAAAACTTCACTGTGACGCGTACGTCACTTTCTTACCCAAAAGGGCAGATGACACTGAGCAGCAGCAGACGCCATAACGGCCTGTCTAGAGAAGGGGTGCAGAAGGTGTTGCAGCAGTAGTTTGGAACTAAAGTATTATGAGTTTTGAAGAAAAATATATGAGCTTTCAGCTGTTTTCTGCCAGTAAGTTAACATTTTCTACAGAATGAAAAAAATACTTTCTGAGTCCTTCTGACAAGTATGTTTACTGTTACAGAGTTATTGCAGGATTTCAAAATGGATAGAGAGGAACTTTTCCCTGTGATTAGCTGAGAATATGATCAAAGGAAATTGTCCTGGGACTACTTCAAATATAAGCTGTCACTGTCACAATGATGAGAGTTAAGTTCCCGTTTCTGAAGGTTATATAAGTGTTGCAAATGTGCTTTCATCCTGCCTTATTATACGAAAAGACCGACCTAACATCCTTTTGGGACCAAGGCATTCATTCTCATTCTTTTTGGTTAAGTTATTAGAGACAGCTGAAAGAAAGTGTAAAGAAAAGGATCTTGATAGCAGTGAATATCTTTGGGGATTCTTTTCAAATCACATTTGTAGGCTGTTAATACAATGCTAATTGCTTAAATTCATACCTGAAGACTTTATAAATTCCACCATTTGCTTGACTGTTATCAGGCAGTAATGATCCGATCCATAGCCCTCTGCAGTCAGAAAAAAAGATGCAGCTTAATACCTCTGGGAGAATAAGTTGTGGGTTGTAAATCAAATGAGAGGAGACAGCTGCAAGTATTTGAGCCGGTTTGGTTAGTCTTCACTGGGGACATATGGCACATTGTTTATTTCCAGTCCGTTATCAGACTGTAGTGTAAATACGCATGATAACAATTGCAAATTTCAGATTATGACTAGTCTAATATGTGATTAAAACCCTGTGTCTGCAAGCATTCCTGCCATTTCTCATTTCCTAAAATACTCACAAGGAGGAAACAGAAAAAAAGGCAAGTATATTTGTCTTCTGAATTTGTTTACAAGTTGCAATTTTAATAACTGTGGAATCCAACTGCAGTGCTCTATTGTTTGCTAACAGTGTTTTCTTATCAAGCCAAACTGGTTGAACTATTAGTGACAGGCATGGTAGAGCCCTGAGGATCAGGAAATGGATGCCAGCTACTATCAGCAATGGTACCTGTGCGGAAAGTTTACTGAAAAATTTAACAACAAAGAAAAAGGGAGCAAAACAAAGAAAATAATCTAAAACTAAGAACTAAAACACTATGGTGAAGGTAAGAATAATGAGCAAATATCTAAGGAAAGGTGTGCTTAAAATCGAATCAGTTACATAAGATTTTCATATGCGTGCCAGCTCAGCTTGGGAATTTGTTATTTTAAAAATGTATAAAACACGTGTTGTATCACAAAACCTTCTCCTTCCTGTACTGTACTGTGTGTTGTAACCATGTGGATGAAGTAGCCTAGGTGAAGAAACTAACATAGCTTAATGAAATTTTAAACTGTTATTAATGTATACTGAAATTGTTAGGAAACACTGCCACAACTTTATGGGCTCTGGGGAATGTCACATGTCTGGAAAGTCTCACTTCAACAAGGCTTCCACGAAGGGTAAAGTGATAAGAGAAATCACATTTTTTGGTCCTTTTTTTTTTTTTTCCCCCCTGTAAACCAAGCAGCAAAGCATCATTATACAACCAAAGATACCTAGAGGGAACAAAAAAAAAAAAGAAACAACAAGGTTTCAGAGAGCTGCATGAAGAACAAAGCAAGGAACATGCAATCAGTTAGAGAATAGACTGTAGCATTCCCCGGAATTGGGAGGAGAATCACAGATAAATAAAAAGCTGACAAAGTGACAGCTGGATTTATTGCTGTGGAGATCAAAACAAGTGAAGAAATTAAGACTGTCTGCAGTGCTTGCCCACCAGATATCAGGTTATACCTGCAGTGTTACAAAAGGGTTATGCTTATCATTTGTCTATGCTAAGAAGCATGCATGCTTGAAACAACACATCCAAATGTCAGTTTTAAATTTCAAGTGTAATGTCAGCTTTCTCTCTCTCTTTGACAGATAAAGGAAATAATTTTATATAACAACTGCTCTCATTCTCATTTATTTGTTATTTTAGATCTATCTCCTTTCAGCAAATTCCTGCCATTTTATCTTTGAATGATCACAGAATCACAGAATCATTAAGGTTGGAAAAGACCTTTAAGATCATCAAGTCCAACTGTCAACCCAACACCACCATGCCCACTAAACCCCATCCTGAAGTGCCACGTCCACAGGTTTTTTGAATCCCTCCATGATGGTGACTCCACCACCTCCCTGGGCAGCCTGTTCCAATGCCTGACCACTCTTTCAGTAAAGAAATTTTTCCTAATATCCAATCTAAACCTCCCCTGGTGCCATTTGAGGCCATTTCCTCTCGTCTTGTCGCTAGTTACTTGGGAGAAGAGACCAACACCCTCGTCGCCACAACCCCCTTTTAGGTAGTTGTAGAGAGCGATAAGGTCTCCCCTCAGCCTCCTCTTCTCCAGACTAAACAACCCCAGTTCCCCGCCGCTCCTCATAAGACTTGTGCTCCAGCCCCCTCACCAGCTTCGTTGCCCTTCTCTGGACACGCTCCAGCACCTCAGCATCCTTCTTGTAGTGAGGGGCCCACAACCGAACACAGGATGTGTTCAGAATCAGCCTCACCAGTGCCGAGTACAGGGGCACAATCACTTCCCTGCTCCTGCTGGCCACACTAGTTCTGCTACAGGTCAGGACGCTGTTGGCCACCTTGGCCAAATGATGGATGATAATTGGATGACAATGTTAAAAAATCCCTCCACACACTGGAAAGAAACCTACAGCAGGAGGCCCATCACTGTATAGTTTGTGTGATTTACTGATACATCTATGCTGTTAAAAAAACGAAGACGAAAGAGCAAGCACAAACACCTATGCTTCATAGTAATTAGGTCACCTTGTCTATGTCTTGGAATGCTCCAACTAGCTGTCTCCATCGCAATCTGTTATCATGAGGGATAGCCCAAAGCAATGTAATTGCAAGCCAGGCCGTATACTGAACCTTGGGCCCAACATTATGTCCCTCGGTGACATGGGCATAGCCTAGGAAGCTCTGTATGCTGGCCGGAAAAGAAGCCAAGACACTATAGCCAGGTTGCTTGGGGAAGTCCAGTATGTGTGATTGCATCCTGCCCGTTAGCTGAGAGCGTGAGGCACAGCTGAGTTAGGAGGTGTCCAGAAACGGGGATTTCTTTTCTGTAGGAGAGGACGATGGAGTTGTTGGAGCACTCTTTAATGGGACTTCACGCTTCCAAAGCTGCTGACAATAAAAGCTAATCTTAGGTACGTTTTACTGTACATCTGAAAAATATGTCTACTCTGCTTTGCTTTGAGAGAACTTCATTATGTTCTCAGGAGGGCTAAACTTGTTGTCCTTCATTTTGATTGTATCATCTTCCGTCACTCAAAATTTAAGATCATGTTCATTTTCTGCCGTGAATAGACATGGTCTAGGGATGTTTAAGTGTTGGCCAAAAAAATCAGCCAAGGACCAACAATAAGAATGTGGAGTATGATTGGTTTTCAGAAGTCCTGTGATATTTTCTGTGCAAATATACTTGATATTTTATAGATAGGTCTTCAAATTCTGTGCAAAAAAACGCAGGAATATTTGTGAGATTGGCAATAGCATTTTAAAAATATACTTTGTGTTCTCATCTTAAATCCAAAGCCCTTTCTAGCAGGTATACATTCTAAATTCTTTTATGTTGGAACAGAGTGAAGCATTTCTGTAAGGCTGCATTTTCTTTGCTTTGTTCTTGTTCTCTTGGCTTTTATTAGCAAACTTGATTTAACTGCATTAATCCTCACACTGGAGGCATTGTCAAGATTTTAATTAATGGTTAGATTTTTATACTTTATTACATGCTTGACATACACTTTTAAACTTATAAATGCCATGGCTTGAACAGTATCCAAATCTAAACACGAACAAAGGCAGTTTACATATTTCGCTATGACATATTTCCACCCAAGTGAAACCGGGGTCAACTGGCTTCATCTTGTGCCTAAAGATCTGACATGGCAGTGCCTGAACTTACAGGGGAAACCACAAAACTTTCTCCTGAATTAACATAAACAGGCACAAAAAATGCCGTCTTTCTCACTAAAGTAAGATCCAGTATGTTCTGGTTTTGAAGTGGAGTTATTCAGCATTTATACAGTAAAATTGAGACCTAGCATGGGCTTGCGCGTCAATTCAGTGGGCTTTTTGCCTACAACAGAAAGACAACCTACCTGCTTCCTTTCAAAAATTACTTACGAGAAATTGAGTGGACATGACCAAATGCTTTCCCATACGCAAAAGATGTGCCTCAACACTAGCATCTTCCCATGTGGTGTCTGAAGGAACGAGACTGTAGCTGAGTCTGCCAGAACAGCATGCTCCCGTGTTGGGATCTCTTCCATTTCAGGGTTCCCGGAGGACGCTAAGCCAAAGGAGTAACGTCTTATCACTTGCTGATTCCTGTATGACAGCATCTTTGCGCAACCCACTGCACAGAAGCAACTTTTCTGGGACAAAATGATCATCCCAAGCTCCTAAATGAAAGGTTAATTAAAAAAATTAATAGAAAAAGAAGTGAGTGAATGGATGAGTCTAAGTGGGCTGTGAGTACTGACCAGAGTTCAATGAAGAGAACACCCACTCTTGCTGAACTTTTACTGTTACTCAACTTAGTAGTCGGGTCAGCTTTGAAGGGAAAAGGATCTCAAATGTAAAACAGCATGAGAAATAAATTTGCACTGACCTTATCCTAAAAATACCAGGTGCTATTCTTATCTATCACGTTTCCTTGTCCTCCTTCCCCTGAACGAGCACAAGCACGAATTGCTATTTAATAGGCACAGATATATACGTACGCGTTAGAAAGCGTACCTCATGTACCTCACGCTCCACACACCTCACGGTGTTTGGTAACACGGTCTTAATGATTTTAAGAACGTTGCAATCATTCTGTTCATGATAGTAATTCTTCCCCAGTGTAGCAGAAAGTGGATGAAACTTAGCATATTTGTCAACAAACTAGCCGAAGTATAAACATGTGGTAACACTGTCCTGAAGTTGAGCTTTGAGCAACTTTACCTTTTTCCCACTGCAAACATTTCTTAGTTTCCGTCCTGCAAAAAGCTTTCCTTCCTGTGTTCCTTTGCCGAGTGACGCCTTTTGTGGTCCTCTTTTTGACTGTGCTCACTTACAAGCTGCTTCTCACACACAAGCCTAACCAAACAACACATTTCCACGCTCTGAAGTGGGTGCCAACTTACACAGGGTGAAATCCAGTGTGCCCAGGAGAGATTATGTCCCAGCTAGCTCAGCTGACACCTTTTCGAGAGCCGCGCGCCAGAGCATGACAGGAAAACGTTCTGTTCGTGTTTCAGAGGTGGAGTTTCGAGGCTCAGGAAAGAGGACGTTAAAAACGGTGGGCTAGGCCCGATGTTTTCTCTTTCTTGGTGTTACACTAAGTGAAATTCTGATGTCTTTTGCTTCTGAGTCAGCAGTAAGGGTCGATGACCTAATTGTCTAGTTATGGAAACTGCCTGCAGGCACCATAGTTGTCAATGCCTTGAAAACGTACTTCCCCCCGGCGTCAATAAGACTGGACAGCTGTAGATTCACTTCTTCTCCTCACCTTCTGTTAAGCATTTGTACTCAGTTAACCTCTGACTTTTCCTGGGTGTCATTTACAGCGCTGGCATTGACCTCCGCCTGGTTTACCTCCTTCCGTAGGGTTGGTAGCAGGCACAACACAGCTGTTGCACTTTGGCATCTGCTCAGAAGTTCAAGCAGCAGTTCAAAAACAAACAAATGAAAGATAAAGTACTCGTAAATACCAATTCCGTGATTGAAGTCAGGGTATTAAGGGAGACTAGACAACTCATGTCTGAAGAAACTTTGGGGAGCTTTATTTTTGGCAGGTAAGACTCACTAACCGTGCTTACAGAATGTGCCTTTTAAATCCCAGAACATATGAGTCACTCCTCCTGTCTGGCTCGTGGCAAAAGGCTAGGGAGGAATAGTTTATGAAACATGAAAAACAAAGAGAGAGAAAATAGCATATGGTTAGTGCATTGACTGAGGCAGAAGCACGGGGAGTGTTACTCTGGTAGCACACAGCATTGTTAAACTGGCCTAAGGTGATTCTGCTTTGTTGTTTTTTTAATTCATCAGCAGCTTGGTGGGTGAGGGGAGAAAAAAAGAGCTTCTCATAATCTTCTTGTACTCACCGATGATTTACTTCATTTGCTGAAGTACCATTCCACCTCGGCAGTGTGTGGCAGTAGTGTTGCAGTCTCTTGAAAGAAAAGCAGAAGTGTTAAAGCCTATTTCTTCTTCCCTAACTGTAAAGTAGGTTAGTTTTTTCTTTTGTTTTGTTTTGGGGGATTTTGTTTGTTTTTTGTTTTGGCGGTGGTTTTGTTTTTTCTTTTTCCTATCAATCAGCTATCTCAAGCACAGATGTAAACCCTAAAATGATGTTTTTAATGATTTATGTCTTATTCCTATAGTTTTCCTGAAGAGCCGTGTTTCCTACATGGCAAATCAGTAGGAGAGATACTATTGAGCATCCTAAGGTGGTTAATGTTGAAGTGCATGCTTTGTGTTATATCTTACACAACAGAATAAAGTGGGTAAGACAGAGATATTTGACTCATAAGCAGGAGAACCATGTTTTATCGCTACCTTCTGCATTCTGATAATAATCTTTTAATTTGCTTTTAACGTTTGACACAGTCATGTATGGAATTTGGTCTTGGAATAATTTGCTGTGGTATAGTTAGTGCTTGGCTGTGATTCTTGAGATTATCAAGGCTGTTTTGACACCTAGCTACAGCCTTCTTTTTCCTGACAGTCAGAAATACGTGTTAAACACTCAGATAGAAATGCGCCTGTGATACGGAAGTTTCAGTGGCTGACTTTAACCTAAAAGTCACCTTTCTCTTTTCACACTTTTTTCCTACCTTCAGTGCAGTACATTTATGTTCTCTATTTTTTAAGAGTTTCACTTTTACTTAGTATATAATACTCAGTATATATATATATAGTATATATAATAGAATATATTCTATTATATCTTTGTCATGAGTTAATGATTAATTTCCTAGCCACCCTCATTAAAAATGCAGAAGGAAAATCCTGAATCTTCTGAAGGAGAAGTGTGGAGAGGTCAGCGCACAGGATTAATCTTAGCCCCGTGCTACAGATTCTTTTACGATTACGGAAGTCCCTTCATGCACCTGTGGGCATATATGTAACATACGGTTGTTGCTGGCCTGTCTCAGGCGGGTAGCAAGAAGACTGCTTTGTTAAATCCCATCATTCTGGTTTTCTAGATTTGAAGAGAAAATGTTCACAGCATCTGCAGTGTGGGCTAAAGAGAAATAAGGAAAGTTCCTGTGTGGGGAGAACAACGAGCGAAGGGCAGAGAGGCAGAACAGAAGAGGGCTACTGGAGCGCCTGCCGGTGGCTGCAGAGGGGCCACACAGCCAAACAGCTACTGCAGCCGGTGTCTCAGGAGCATCCCTGTGGAAACTGAATGCACGGTTGCTATGCAGGGACACGGACATATTATGAAGACCCTTTGAAGGAAAGCAGCTGAACAGCACCTGCTGATCTCTTAGGATGGAAGAAAGAGAGAAAGAAAGGGTGGACTGGAAGCCATACCTTTCCCTAAACTTTAATGGAGCACAGATATCCATGAGAAAGGTTCCTGAGGCTGTGGACTTTCCCAGGCATTTGGGTATTAATGCTGGAATTGACAGTCACTGGCTGTGTTGGACTAAAGAGATCTGAATTTCCGAGTGTCCCCCACCATTGCACGCTGGGGCTCCTACCATCCGACAGCAACGGCGGAGACAGCAGGCAACGCTGCAGAGGACATCTAAAGAGAACCCCTGCTAAATTGCTGGGCAGTTCATTATTTCTTTCTGCATAATATTATCTTCTTTCTCCAGATGGGCGAAGGTAATATATAGTCCACCCTTCCATAATGTCTATTTCATTTGTTACAGATATCTGTTGAGCCTGTTCTTTGTCCCACTTCTTCTCTAAAAGGTCAGGACATTTTCCGAGGAAATAATCAAAGCCTGTATTTCTTGTAAACCATTTCAGTGCAAAGTATATGATGGACATTATATAGAAAACGGAATGGATTTACCTGTTTATTTCCCTTGGACTTTCTAAGCCAAAGCAAGTCACATTTACTAGAATCGTTATGGACAAGTCTGTACTTAGAGAAAAAAAGTGGAACATATCACCTGGTATCCCATATCTACTTACTCAGAGAAAGCTTTCAGGGAGCCGCAAAGGCATTCAGAAAACTACATGCTCTGTCTCTTGTCCCGGCTGCTGACCGTACGCTGCTCTGATTCTGATCATGATGTTGCACATCATCGGTGTAAGGCACACAGAAATGCTACAGTCTACTCTTTTTGAAGATCTAAGCAAAAGGGTCAGCCCAGTTTACAGCATGCGCTAAATAAAACAAAGCATTGGGTCGTCTGGGAATTGTCACAAGTGAAAAGCATTGTTGTGGCTTTCAAAATCTGCCCTGGCTTGAGACAAACACAGTTATGCTCAGTTTGTTAATTCACCTTGTGAACTGTAAGGAATGACCTGTGGCTTCCACTAGAAAGTGGATGGACTCTAGAAATGCCTACGGTCTAACGAAAGGCTGTTCTGTCTTTCTTACATCAAGTTCAATGCCTAGTGATGTTGCAGTGATTTTTTTAATTTTTTTTTTTTTTTTCCCCAGGCCTGACAGTTCCATCGACCATAAGAAAATCGTCTGGGCTGACTGAGCAGTCAGTTGCAAGGCAGCTTGTCTGTGATCTAACTCTGCTATCGCTGCCTTTGTTAGCGTTTGTATTTCTTTTCACCTCTGCAATCTTTGTTTTGATATGTTTAATTGGTTTTAGTACTACACAAAAATCTGAATGGGTCTGTTACGTAAAACTTCTTGCTGCTCTGATAACACGTTTCTGGCTGCTAAAAAGCACATACCCGTAAGAAGAAGGCAGGCTGGCAAATGGAAGAATATATTAAATCATCCTGTGCTTTCTCCCTTGCAGCTGGATGGTTGCTGCTAGCTGTGCTGTGCAGAGTGCTGGGTGGAGATGGCTATTCCCAGGTGTGACACCTGCTTTTTTGCATGAGTGACAAGGGGATCAGCCAAGGCAGGGCACAAGGGAAGACTCACTTCTGGCCCCCACGTTGCCTCCTCGGCTTCAGAGCTCGGCCAAGTAGAGAATGATTCAAATTATGGGCAATTCCTACATATTCTATGCTCAAAATCTCATTTTCTTACTTGAAACTAAAGCTGCACTACCATAATATTGCTATATGGATGGACTCTTTCACCAAGGGCCAGTAGGTGTAAGTCCCCACCATGGGCTGCTCTTGTCAGGTGTGGGCACCACTGGTGCATCCTCCCACCATGCTGCAAGTGTGGCACGTGGGCGCGTGGCAGTGCCACAGTTAGTAACATGGACTTGTGGGGGCATGACTTCCAGCGATAAAAGAGTGTTTGGAAACAAGCTAATAATGATCGTTTTTGATGTTTGCCTCTTTAAGTAAATATCTGCTAGGAATTATGGAAATGCAAAGACCATATGGAAATTTAAACATTACACCACTTCAGAATCAATATTTCTTATATAAACAATGATGAACATCTCTTTGTGAATAGGTTGTCAGGTAGCACAAAAATATGGAAGAGAAAAACATAATCTTATTCAAGAGAAGCATAAAGTATTTAGGAGAGATCCTAAGGAATCTTAGGAAAGGGAAACCAAGGGTTTTTTTCAGCTGATGTTAATGTGGCAGCTAAATTAGGAGCCTAGGTAGATGTTAGGAACACTCTGCTTCATTTCCCTTCTCTGATTCACATTCCTCCACTGCAAAATGTGTCCTGAGTTTTACAGCAGCTGAATGTCAGAAGTTATTATTGAATTGAATAACAATTTATATATATTCAGAAGTATTGAAATGGGCTGCTGTTGTGGTTTAACCTGGCAGGCTGCTAAACACCACAGAGCCTTTTGCTCACTTCCCCTGCCCCCCGGTGGGATGGGAGAGAGAATCAGAGAAAAAAAAGTAAAACTTGTGGGTTGAGATAAAGACAGTTTAATAGGAAAGAAAAGGCAGGGAGTAATAATAATAATAATAATTAATAATAATAATAGAATATACTAAGCAAGTGATGCACAATGCAATTGCTCACCACTCACTGACCGATGCCGAGCCAGTTCCTGAGCAGCAGCCCCTGGCCAGCTTTCCCCCTAGTTTATATACTGGGCATGACGTCGTATGGTATGGAATATCCCTCTGGCCAGCCTGGGCCAGCTGTCCCGGCCGTGTCCCCTCCCAGCTCCCCGAGCACCCCCAGCCTGCTCGCGGGCAGGCCAGCACGAGAAGCTGAAAGTCCTTGACTCAGTGTTAGCACTGTTTAGTAAACACCAGTGTGTTATCAACACTATTCTCATCCTAAATCCAAAGCACTATACCAGCTACTAGGAAGAAAATTAACTCTATCCCAACCAAAACCAGGACAGTTGCTAACTACCCAAGCCCACAAGTTAGTAACCTGATTTTAGAGGGAAGATTTTGGAAATTTTTGGTTTAAAAGTCTCTGTGCATCAAGTCGCCCCTTTGTAAATTTGTGACAATGCTACATTAGAAAAAGTATTATGGAGATTATTCAACTAATATTAAAGGAGTTTATGACAAATAATAGGCTAAAAAGCATTAAAGATGTGGAAACACCTGATAATCTATTTGCTCAATAATTTACAGATTTCTTCTAAATAAAACTGTATTATTCAGTATGCTTACTTTGCAAAGAATGGGTAATTGTCACAATAAAAGTCTGAATATTTGTCACATTTTGTGCAGTTCAATACATTTTATATAGTGCAATGCTCAAGTTATTTTATTGCAGATGAGCATCTGTTACTATTTATTGCGCAAAGAACATACGATGTAGGCGGTTCTGGCCCAGTGATTTTGGTACTTGCCAATTCAAATCTCAGGACAAATAATTTCAGTTTCAGTTATACAGGATGTATCCTGACACTACAGTTTGTAAACAGAAGAGAAAATGAATAGAGAAAAACCATCAGAAAACAAAACAAAACATAATCTTAGCTGACTGCAGAAGATGGCAAAAGATTAGTTATTGTCATTGCCCCCGGAGCCCTTCCCTGGGGTGCTGGATGGAAAATCTGCACAATTTCCAGGTGCCGCTCAGCCGTGTGCCACTCATTGCTTTGGCAACCCTCCATCCTGTTGGGATGGTGTTAGTCTTAAGGGGTATTCTGTTGGTCCTTTCCAACCTTAGCTGAAATTGGCAATCAGATGTTAAAATAATAGGTCCATCTCAATTACTTTTGCCAGGTGTTACTCTGGGGTTCTCCGGGACAGATGGTAGTCCATGGGCATATTTCAATCTAGGTAAACTGCTTGTGCTTTTCTGTTTTAAAGCGGGATTTCAGTACACAGTGGACCTTTCTTTGTATTTTATTGCAGCTCAGTATTCTGACAACTTTGTTTTTTATCTAAGTATTTATTTGGGAAAATATTTGTCTCAGGAGTTAGTGTCTTCTGCTACTTCCCCTGCCACTTCTGCACAATATGTTGTAAGAACGGTGGTGGCAGGCACAGGACCCCAGTTTGGAAGTCAGTGTTTGCCTCCCGAGGTATATCTGCATGCATGAGCTGAACTTCAGAGGACGAAAAGGGAACCCACCACTGGCCACACACTCCCTTGGACAGGGTTCCAGCCATGAGGCCGTCATAGAAAGAGAAATGTTACCCCCTGCCACCTCCTGCAGATAACCTTTTGAAAGTGATAACTGGAACAGCAATCTGTGATACATCAAATTTAACTGTACACTTGCTTACTGGATTGAGTTCCCAAAAAGGATTTTGGCAGTGATATGTCTTGTTTCTGGATCCTGCTTAGGTATTGGGATTTGGGATGCTCTGCCTAGTTAAGACAGAGCTTGTTTTGATGCATGCACCACAGTGCAATTTTAGGTTATAGCTCTGAAAAGCAGCAAGGCACTGCTGGATTCTGGTTACTAGCAGTTGAAAGCAGAGTGTTTTTCAAAGTAACAACAGACTTGTATTTGGATGTCTCAATTCCACCCCACTCCCACTTCAAGTGATTCGTTATCTGAATGAGCAGCAGGAAATCTTGCAGATATTTCACCCAGCTGCAGCACCCTGAAGAAGCTTGTAACATCTTTTTGTACCTGTGTGTGTCCTACATCTATGTAAGTGATGTAGCTTCTCTAACAGCGCTACACACTTCTGGCTGCCTCCCATCATGTTTCTACAGCAACCCAGGTCAGAGCTTTCTCTATAAGGAAAAAAAGCTGTAAGCATCATCTCACAACGATTGCAGTGATTGTCTTGACTCACAAAGGCAATTCTTACTGCAGGCATTTACAACAGTCTCAGAGAGCACATCACAGGGTCTTTATACTCTCAGCCATGCCTTGTCTTTCGGGTTCTGGTGGGATGATGGTGTTGTCTGATGCCCTAGAAACAAATACATTTTTTGACTTTTCATGGTTTTCATTAGGAACTAAACAAAATTTTAGTTTTTTGAAGCTGTAAGTAAGGCTTAAGAAGAAGAAGAAAATTAAACTAAGACTTAAGAGCAGAAATAATGTCAGGAAACTTTCCTTTGAGCAAAAAACACATTTTTGGGACCATATGTAGCTACTTCTCAGAAAACAAGATGAACTATAGTGAGCTAGAATGCATTTTTCTTTAATGGAAGTGGTACTGCTGGACTAAAATCTTTCCATTTTTTCCCTCAGTAGGATCATATGTGTAAGACTTCCAGTACTTAAAGGGGACTTCTAAGAAAGGTGAGGACAGACTTTTTAGCAGGGTCTGTTGCAATAGGGCAAGGGGTCATGGTTTTAAACTAAAAGAGGGCAGATTTAGACTAGATATGAGGAAGAAATGTTTCACAGTGCAGGTGGTGAAACACTGGAACAGGCTGCCTAGAGACGCCCCATCCCTGGAAACATTCAAGGTCAGGTATGACAGGGCTCTGAGCAACCTGATCTAGTTGAAGATGTCCCTGCTCATTGCAGGGTGGTTGGATTAGATGGCCTTTAAAGGTCCCTTCCAACCCAAAGATCCTATGAGTCTATGAAGTTCAAGGGAATTTTGCCTGCACAGAAGCCAACAATTGTCAACAGAGTCAGAAAAGTTTACGAATTTTAGAAAAATAAAATTATTTGGCACGGTCATGATACAATGAATAAGAAGAATAAACTAACTGGGTTATGGGGTGGACAGACTTATACAGGAACAATGAAGTCATAACGTATCTCATTTGTCTTTGCTGAAGAGCCAACAGGCAAGCTTCACCCTCAGGACTATGTCAGAGTCAGAAAAGCTGCTCCTGTGGCATTAATTTTTAATTTTTTTTATTAATTTTTAGACAAAAATGTAACCTTTCTTCTCTTGTTCCAAGCCAATCCTTCCTCTTGTGCTGCGTAAGCTCACTGAAGTCATCAAATGCACAAAAATTTGGCCAAAGTAGACTCATGATTTTGTGCTCAGCTTCTCAGAAGATGTGCCCTCAAAACTAGTACTGCTGTGGAAGATGCAGGATGGTCTTCCTGGTCAGCTTCACTAGGGTGGTGTAATGCTGACCAACTCCATTGTGGAAGAACAAGACCACTTTTATTCCTTCATGGTTTTTGTCATTCTTCTTCTTAGCATTTTTAGGCATGTTTTTTGTCATCAAATGATATGCAGGACAGCAGTATGCTTCCTAAACAGTGTCAGTGTACCAATTTCAGTACAACAGTTTGATAACCAATGATATATTATTTCAACCATTTCAGTGTATTTAGATTTGCAAAGAAATATTGGTAAATGAAAAGTGCTGATGTGTGTAATCTCTAACCACATGTAATGATTGGTAACAGAAGATGATAAAAATCAGCCTGGAATGGTTTGGATATCCCTAACCATCACAATATCATGAGATTATGTACCGCCTGAACACCAATGGGCCCGTGTGTTAAAGTGAAAAAGTCGGTTGACTTTTTGTTGCACAGTTCAATCGATTTGCCAGAGAACAACTTTCTCCAGCACTATTATTTATCTATGTGCTGTATAAAATCAATGTGGGCAGCAATAAATAACTTCTGATTTCAATTATCTTAATGAAGCTACTCCAGTCAGTAGAAGGTCTCAAACAGCACTCATCAGCACTGGCATGGAAAACTTGTGCAGCAGCGGCAAGTGGGGTCAGCAATATTTAGTCTAAAAGAGCTTTGACTCCAGACAGCCATTGCCAGTCTGTTTTCAAAGGAAAAAGAAATGCGGTCAGACACAGGAGAAATATTATTTGGACCATTTTGGGGTAAATCATCCGTAAGGAAATGGTGACAGTTTGGAGGGACTACCTTCCTAACCCTCGTGTTTCAAGATGTTAGATTTTATATGGACTCGTTCTTCCCCTTGAAAAACTCGTGGCTGGGTGAAAACCTGTAGATCTCCCGCTTTTGGTCACCGCCAAACACCGCTGGCGGTCCTGCCTCGACAGCCTTACCTCTGCCTGCAGTTTTACCTTTCCTACCCTGCTTGGCTCCCGCCTACGTACTTTCTCGTAGCTTCCTCAGAAACGTAGCGGCGTTGGCAGGCGTTTGAGCGGCGTTGAAGCAGCTGCGCCAGGTCAGAGCTCGCTGCGGGTCAAAGCGAGCTGAAGGCGCGGGAGGGAGGTTAAAACTCGGGCAGGCAGCGGGCAGGCAGCGTGCTCCCGTCGCCTCTTGGTGTAACGTTCTCGCCTTCTGCCTCCCAGTAAAACGTACGTCCTTGTTCGGTTAACGTCATTTCCTTTGTGTATTCTGGAACAACACTCCTCCTGACATATACAGGGTAATATTTGTCTAGCGAGATTTTTCTTAGATCGTCGTCCATTGGGACTATATCTGTGTAAGACAAGCAATAGAAAAGCGATAACCCCCTCCCCTCATTTATTTCATTGTTCGAGAAGCCTCTAAGGTAAAACAGGACATCCAGGCATATGCCAGATCTCTATAATTATCTGCTAATTGGTTTTGAGAGAGTAGCAATTTGTTTTCCTCTGGATTTAATTCCAGCACGGGATGTAAGGAGAAAGAAGAACAGCGTCTTGTATTTCTGTACTTGCTGATTTTAATGCTTCAAACACTGTCTCATCTCCACTAACCTACGAGCTTTCAGAGCTGAACTGTCAGATGAATAGAATAAGGCATTTATAGATATAAGCCATTAGCAAAATGACTAACTTAGCCCCTTTTTTACTTTTTGCTCCTTACAGCAGTAAGCTGGATACCACATACCTTCTCTTTGGACGTTTCTGGAGAAATATCTAATAAATGTATCATCCACCATTAAGGATCATGATGATACTGCATAGCTATAAAAAATATATATACATACCATTATGTCACAACTGACAAGGCAGATGAAATTATCTCCTAATTATTGCCCATGCAGCTGCAGGGACTTGCATGTTACACGTGTTTAACGGTATTGTGTGACATTACCGTTGCGTGACATAACCAGTAGAACATGATTATGCACACAGCCCTTCATACAGATCGATCTTAACCACCCTTTTTGATACACATCTTACTCCTTACACACCTGATCTTCCTTGTTCTGTTTTCAACTCCTGGGCTGTTATTGAACTGTTCACCAGTTGCTCATGTCAGATTCTCAGAGAAGGAGCTTCTCCATCATTTCTTACAGAGTAGGGTTCCACAGCACAGGTGTCATGGAATAAGTCCGGAGCCAAAATATGTCTTCCGATGAAATAAATGCTAAGAAATGTTAAACTGATTTAAGCGCATTAAAAAACCTTGCCTCTGAAACACCCTCAGAGCTCAACTGTACCAGGTTGTTTAGAAATATGGAACAAAAGGCACTGGTTGTTTTTTGTTGGCTTTTTTTTTTTAATGCTGTGAAGGTTTTCAAGGCTCTTCTGCTAAAGAACAATTTTATTCTAGAGATTAATAACCTGCCTGTTCTCCTCTCAGTCCTGTGGAAATTGTATATGACATGCAGGAATTAACATCCTCTAAAAACCCCATCCCCAAACACCCTACTCTTTTTTTAAAAATGTGGTTAGGGAAGGAAATTAGGCAGAAGGAGAACCTCTTTCAAATGTAATGTCAGAAAAACTGCTGCTGCTTCATCCTGGCACTCCCATATTTTGGCAACTCTTGCAGTGATTAAGTTAAATAATTTACTGAGAAAAGTCTGCAAACTAGCACTTTAATGTAATGTTAAATGAAAGCTGGCCTGTGTGGGAGTCCTGGCCTTGACATTTACACTAGTTCTGTTTTATTATTTCCATTGGTATTAGCACTGATATTTATATTTTATGTATACCTGACATTGGTCTATACTGTACTGTGATGCATTGGTACAAATTCTTAATAAATATAGACTTATTAAATATCTCTTTAATGAAGTTCATCCTTTCAAACAGGCATCTGAATGCTATTGCAATCACTATAAATAAAAAGATGTGTTGCACTTCAAAAATACTATTAATTTTTATTTTAATTTTTTGCTATATCTGGAAAACAGTATGATAAAATGAACACTCAATGGTTATTATACCCACAACCTTTCTGGCTTAGAAAGAACTTAGAAAGTAAAAGGACACAAGCCAGATATCTCAGCATGTGGAAACAGCTTCCCTTTAATAGATGTGTAGATGTATGTAAATACGTCATTTTATCCCCACAAGTATCTGTTGCACACGTGCATTTCTGTTCACCAGTCAGACATGTACAGTACACTCTGAAATGCTTATGCTCTTCATTATCATTGATTTGACATAATTTGTGTGCTACAGTGTCACCAAGCACAGGATTATCGAACGTTGACTTTACATTGAAAACCACGGTCTGACCTCACTAGGGTCTCGTAAGAAATTTTAATGCAAGACGACGCTCGTTGCCTTGTATGCAAACAATTCCCACTGACACAGTAATTCAGTGTAAGGTTACTCATATTGCTTTGAGGAAAATACCACGTGTCCTCCCCTACACCAGCAATAAACTGTTAGACACTTATATCTGAGGTGCTGTGCACATGCTCCTTGTGAGTCTTCTTCTGCGCCTGTTAGTGCCGTGTACAAACGCACTCTCTTTGGGAGCTCTCGGGAGTCTCGCCAGCTGAGGATACCCACAACCATTTTTTCCTAATGGCCCAAGACAAACGAGGACGTCGGTGGGTTTATTAAGATGGTTTTAAAATGGTGCTTTGTTTTTATGGAACCAAGCAAAGAGTTTCGTCTAGAAAAGGTGAGAAACAACAAACCTCCTTCCCCCAATGAAACTGGTGTTTAAAGAAAAGGAGCCAGCATACCTCTTTTTTCAAAGTTTCAGTGTTTTCCCTTTCCTTTTTCATTTCTGTTACTATGTCGCCCTTGCAAATGTGACATGGAAACAGAATAAAAAATGAAAGAGGACTGAGGGAAGAAAAAGGAAACAAAAGAGAAAAGTAAAAATTAATCTAAGGGTTTCATATGTAAAAATTATGGATTTTAACATATTTTAATGAAAATACCATTTTCAGTCTTATCTGATTTGCTGTCATGAACAATAATTATGAAATAAATATTACCCCTAGACCGTACTGTAGCAAACCTGGTCTCAATTTGCAAGCATATTGAAGCCATTCGTGTTTAAACTGATTGAGATTTGAAGCCATTTGGACCAGCTGGCCTTTGAGTTACATAGCAGAAGCAAAAAAATTAGTATTTCAACTACCACTGCAGGTAATGAATAATTCATGATGAGGACTGAGTGCCTTGAATAAATAAAAAAATATTAATTTCAAGACGCTGAGAATGAATAATAAAATAAATACTGTTTGAGATAATTTCATCAGTTATATTTTAATGAACATTACTGACAAAATTATCTTCCTTACTCGGAAGGAAGGAAGGAGGAAAACCTGTGCGTCAGTTACATGTGACTCAAACAGGCCATGGGAATAGCAATTAATTTCATGATATAAAACTAAGATGTAAAGAACAGTACAAACTTTGAGTCCTAGTCTATTCTCATAAATACAGTTATTCATATATATACGCAACCATTTCAAGATATATGTATATTTTATAAAACATTTTATAAAATTTTATATATTTTTTGTACGTTATACATATACCAACTTATGGGTAGCACTGTTTGTTGTGCTTTGAAACACAGAACAGAAAGAGATAAAGAAAAGTTATTAGGGAAGATGAAGCGGGTTTGCAAGTAAACAAAAATTGCATTTGTTCTGAGAGCAATAATATACTACAATGTTGTCAATATAAAAGAGCTGAAGCGCTTTGTCAAGAGTATGCTCTGTCATATTTTTGGTAAATGGAATGATGCAATTACTGAGCTTAAGAGCCATGATAAAACAAAGGGAAAGGGGGAAGACTTATGAGCAAGAGCTGATTTTAACGTAGCATGAAATCTTTACGGTCTTCCTTGTCAAAGCAAAAGAGCTTCTATGAGCAGAACGTGTTTGCAGGGACAAACTGAAAAAAAAAATCCCCTTGTGGAATGATGCCAAATTTAAGGAGGCAGGCAACAGTGGAATGTTTGGGTTTTTTCTGGTGTTCTTTAAGGAACTCTAAAGCTATGGTTTAAAAAACACGCTGCCTCCTTTTTACTTCCTGACTATGTTAGAGCAAAAGCCATGAAGTGCTGACACAAGATCTACTGACTCCAGATTTTCAGTTCAGCTGATCGGAATAAGTGACAATAGTTTATGGTAGTTGGGGTTCTCTCATCCCCCTTATGCACATGGCGTGGTACTTGTGCCTTCTTCATCTATGCCACCCTTCAATTTTAAAATAACAAGGTTTATTGTTTTAAAATAGCTTGGTTTCTTTGATTATACTGTAATTTCTTTATAATCTGTTCAGGTTTCAGCTTTTGCAGGAGGGGGGATTTTATGTACCCACAAAGTGCTCCTCAACCCCCGTTTTCAACACTTTCACGTTACCTCGTATTTTCAGTACAAATCTCATACTGGAAAACCCTACAATTTTATGTAATCCATTTCTCTAAAGGAAATATCTCTACCTAATAAAACATAAAATAACAATTCTTCAGTAGAAAACAAGCAAGTCAATGTCATATCTGCACACTCAGGGAAACTGCTATAATAATTTCACGTCCTTTATATGCAATAAAAGATAAAGGGTCA
Organism: Phaethon lepturus; assembly: GCF_000687285.1. Classification (NCBI taxonomy): domain Eukaryota; kingdom Metazoa; phylum Chordata; class Aves; order Phaethontiformes; family Phaethontidae; genus Phaethon; species Phaethon lepturus. The sequence goes on from NW_010562738.1 coordinate 134,305, forward strand.
GAGCTTATTGTTTTGCAGGAAATATTTATTCACACAAAATTGCACAGGCCCAACGCCTTCAGCCAGCTACAATTTTTCTTCACAGTTAATCCACTCCCGCAAAGTGAAAGTCCTGAAAAATGCGCGCACATCGAAGGGCTCCCTCCCCTTTAAGTCCCTTACCTTGACTGAGTGCCTTAATGCAGCCTTAGCTTAAGTGAGGATCAGTCCCTTAGGCCTACGCAAGGGCCATTGCCATTTGCCAGGTCTTTAAACTCAAGTTTTCAAGGGCATAGATGATCACATTCGCAGCATAAGGAAGCACAGACAGAGCTGCAATAATTATACTAATGATGTAATAAGAAAAGCTGGATGAAGGGCACATACAAAATGTATTCTCATTGCTTGGTAACATTTTGATTGCCAACTAGGCTATTCATTTGGAAAAATAAACTGTGAAGACAAGCCTTAGAGGTATATTTCAATGACGTGTCGGTTCGGTTGTGAGGCATGTTTTCCTACTTAGCCAACAATTACAAACCTTGTTAATATACAGTAATCAAAATCTGAATTTTATACTTATTAATTGGAACACAAAGGCTAAAAATAGATAAGGGATCCTTCTTCTGGCACAGTTTTGCCAACCAAGACATGCATGTGATTATCCTTGGTAAGCTTATAAAATGTGAACTTCATTAAAAGTAATCTGATTAAATTGTGAAATTAATTATACTGAGCAGAAGGCATCAAACTAGGAGTTTCTATGCACGTTAATGAGTGATACATCCTGTACTCTTGCTCACTGAAGTTAAAGAACCTGAAAATTCTGTACCTTAATATTGCAATACAGTCTTGGTCTGCTGAATATTTAAAGAATCTGTCAGAACTTTTTGAATTCTATTTACTTGTTCTGTAAGATAAAATATGAGCTACAAAGCTTTAATGAAAATATCCTTAAAACTGAAATAATGAGTCAAATATAGGTAGATTAGAAATTATACGTTTACTTTCATTGTAAAGGACTAACTTTAATTTTTTCAATTCACCTTAAAGAACTAGTACACTTAAAATAATTAATTTCTAGTGCTGAAAGAAGGTCACTGAAATATGAATGAGCTGGCACAGTCAATGAATCTACTCTGGATCTTTTCTGTTTCTTGTGGCCAGGAGTAATGTACTTACTTTAGTAGTAGATCTTGAAGTCGCAAAGTAGTAGAGCTTCAGAGATCTCCTGTATCAATAGATGTGATGAAAAGCTGCTTTTCCCTATTTAATGCAAAGAATGGAGTATGGAATATACTGAGAATTTTTCCTTTTCAGGAAAAAAGATTGAATTATGACTATCCTCTGATGATTTTGTACTATTTAAGGAGTCCATCCTTTTGGGATGTTTTCTGAAGCAGCCTTTGGATTACTGTAGAAGCACAAAAAGAATGAAGCGAGCCAAGAAAATCTTGTTTTATGTTGCTTTTTCATGGCTATCCCTTCCATTTTGAGACACCTGGCAATTAAGCCACAAGCCAAACCTCTGCAAAGATACTAAGGCGCCTACTTGCTGTGAGAATCTTTTCTGTCAATATGAATAGAAATGACACCTGAATTCTTAAGAGAATAAAGTGGAGATTGTGTTCTGTCTCCATTTCTCCAAGCAAAGTGTCTTTGTTTGCCTCCAACCTTTTATGCCCTCAGAAGGAAATCTTTAGTTTTCACATTCACGGACTTACTGCTCCTAGCACATTTGACACATCTATGCATGTTACTACTGCTTCTGCATCAGACAGCTGCATCATGTACAGTTTTATTCCTGTTCAACAATTCTCTCTACAGCTTCACAAGATCTTTCTTGATTTTTTTTGCATTTAGATGTGCCTATCAGGAATGATCCAAGGCGCACGTGCTCCAGAGGTGTGATGGAAAGCAGGACAAGGGATGGACTTCATGCTCTCAGTTTAACGCTCACCCTACACTTCTGTGAGCTATGTGTTCTCTTGAAGCCAATTATGTTGCAGAGATGCAATAATTATTTATCTACAGAGTTGTCCCATACAGCAAATCCCATGTCTTGTTGGGCAATCCTTATATGATCAGGCAAATTCTGTTACTGATTAAAATTATATGTCTGGACTACTGCCATTACATTCTAAGGATTTACTCAGCATTACATAGCTGCAATGTCAGCTGTTCAGACACATGCACAGACGTGCACTGAGCTGTGTCCTAAAGTGAGCATACTATCCTTACAAGAAAGCCTCTAAGAAAACATTAGCCACTTATTTCCGACATATTTTGAATTTCCATGCCCATCTCCAGCACTGTCAATCTTAGAGTCAGCTAAACTAAGCAGAGCAAGAAAAAACTCTCCTTCTCATCTTCCCTTTGTGCACTGTAATTCAAATGAAACAAGCAGAAGAAAGATATTTTATAGTGTACACGAAGCCATCCAAGACATCAGCAAAGGGGGAAAGTGCTTTCTTGACAATGTGATTTTTTCCCTAGGGTGCTTGGTTTATTTATACTCTTCTTTCTTCAGCTATCTGCCAGTTTATCCCAGAGACTGAGCATTGACAAGAGGAGAAAGAATACATTTTAAACCTGAAACCTTGTCATCGGTGCAGTCCTTCTCATAAACTGGGCACTTTGATGCAGGAGATGCGTATTTGTACAAGTTTCTATAACAGAAAGGCCTTTAATTTTCAGTGAGGTCTCTGAACTATTGCGTTACAAACATTTAAGGATCGTGTCGCTCTCTCGATTTCTGTGTACTCTGCCTTTAAATCTCTGGGAAACGCTGCTGTTTATCACACCCAGCAGCCTCGTAGCGCTGGTGCCGGGGGGGCCGGGCTCGCTCTGCCCGCTCTCACGGGTAATTTGCGGCTGCCTTTCCTCACGCAGCCCTTCCCCTGGCAGGAAGGGGAGCACGGGGGGAACTGCTTCAGCGGTAAAGAATGAATTCGTTTTAGCTGCATGAAAGCACAGTCTCCAGAAGGGTAAGAAGCCCGGTTTGAAGTCTCAGGGGAGCGTTCACACTCTCCAGTCAGGTGCCTGGATGTTAGGCACAGGCTCCTTGTAAAATGAGCGGAGCGTCCCGAGTGTAATTCAGTGCACTTCTGAAAAACATGCGTGCTTTGCATTTATGTTGTACTGAGGATTTCAGCTGTAAAAACTACACATGCGTTCTGTCTCTCTCTCTCATTGTCCTTCCTCTTCCTGCCGCTTTCATCTAGCTGACGGTTTTGGATGGTTCTCGGTCCTGTTTGTAAAAGCTGCAGGAAAGGTGCCCGGAGAGTCTGCTGCTCCAAGGAGACTTTGGGCTCTTGGCACGCAAGGACGTCTGTGGCAGGGCTCACGGCACGGCAGAAGGGCTGAGGTGGGAAGGCACCTCTGGAGCTTGTCTGGTCAAGCCCCTCTGCTCTGACCAGGGTCACCCAGAGCAGGTCACTCAGGGCCATGGCCACTCAGGTGTTGGATATCTCCGAGGACAGAGACTCCACAACCCCTCTGGGAAACCTGTGCCAGTGTTCATCTACAAGCAAAATTACTGAATCTATCCTCATGTAACTATTAAATCTATCCACATTAGATAAAACAAAACATCTAACATATGCTTATATTACACTTTCCACAAGCTCTATCTTAAAAAAAAAAATAAATTAGTTCTTACAGAAGAGCAGCACTATTAGAGTACTGTTGTGTACGATACAAGAAAACAGCACCCAAAGATAGTGAAGTGACATGCTTGGTTTGAAGCAAACAAAAAGCAAGTGCAAGTCCTTTGCTGGGGATTCATTTGTATAGAGTACTTCAAAAGATAAGCTGGTGCTCCAGCACCGGCATAAAAATAATTTTATGTAAAACCCATACAAGCTGCTTTTGTCACAGAATTAACTGCCTTCAAAGCAATGTTTGTTTTATTTCCCACAGGTGAAGTAATGTTTGAAGCTATTATTTGGGGCATAATTTTGGCCATCAAATAAGGCTTTTCTTATTCAAAGTAAAGTTTGAATTCTCATTTCCACTCTTTGTAACCCTTTGATAGTTTTTGGTAGCCTTTGAAAGGCAGTATACTACATTTAAAGTAAATTTCAAATTAGTTCATACTGCATAAGTGTCATAGTAAGGATGCTGTAAGAAGGAGAATGAAGGCTTAAATGTTCATGGCAAAGTTATTTCTCTGGCAAAAATTTTTAGTGGTACTCAAGAAATAAAGGAATACAATTGAGACAGCAGCAGAGCCTTGGGTTGCAAGGGAAAGGATCCAGGGTTTTCCTTTCTTGTTCGTATGTGCAACATTCAGCATGATCTTTCCTTCTGGAGGTAAGACAGAGAGAAACATAAGATGGAGAGGATGAAACCAGGATTCGCTTGTGAGGCACTGAGCTCTCTGAGGTACAATAATATAGAGATTATGTGATATCATTAACTGATTTTTACTTTTATACGTTATTTATCATCTGTGTTTCTGATACAAATATTTTACATACAGTGCACATTTGCAAATTCACTACAGGTTTCATTAAACTGTTCAGCTGTTTTGAGCTATGACCCTGTTAAACTGAGATATTCAAATAAAGCCCAGTTATGAAATGTTCTGAATTTTTCTCTTTTCTTCTGATCTGTTTGCTGTGGGATCTGCTTTATAAGTAAAAACTATAAATTTTTTTTTTTAGAGCCCAGCACTGATTGGCTACGTTCTATCAAAGCAACTAGGATGAGGTATCTGGGAAATGCTGGTCATATCCAGTTGTCTACTTTTGTTATTATTATCATGCATGGCATGTAGGTAAGAATTCCAAGGATATATTAATGTATCTGTGAGTATTTATATCCTTGAGTATTATACTTATATATATATAATGTTATCCTAAAATGTTAAAAGTTTACTGTTCAAATTTTATAGTCCAGGACAGATTATTCAAGTCACACGTCAACAATTGCACTTGCAGTTTTAGCCACTGTGATTTCACATGAGCCATTTGAAAGCAGAAAGGTGGTGTCTGCAAAGCACTTCAGTTGTATATGTATAGGTATTACAGACCTTATATATGCCTATACATAATAAATATATATATACACACATACTCTATTTATGTGTTTGCATATATGAATGTGTATGCACATACACTGTAGTGAGAACATTGCTTCCTCAGAGACTGCTACATGCTCCAGTAAAAAATTATCTCTTTTGCAACTACAGTTCAATTAATTACATTACCATTAAATTAAGTTAAATTAATTACATAATTTGCATATTTGATATATGATAAAATTTATACAGTATTTCTAGATTAGAGACTTTCTAGACTTTGCATGGCTTAATTTACATGTGCTTCATTTTACCAAAGTTGTATTGGAATGGAATACTAGAATGGGAATAGGCCGAATGAAATGAAAACACATTAAATGTAATATAATTGAAAATATGTACACTCTTTGTACAACAAGTAGTTAGTCAGTGAAACTGCTTGTCAGAAGATACTGGGGATAATTGCCTAATAGGATGAAAACAATTGGATGTATATGATTAATTGTAATACCATGCATAATTGCATTAGCTAAGCTGAAAGCGTATAATGGATATCAATAGTTATGATGTGGGATCAAATATAAGCTTACCCATTTAACAAAGTGGGAAGAAACGTTCCCCACAGACATGTGATTGCATAAACATTAATTATGTATTTGGTGAGGCATAGATTTTAAGGCCAGGAGGGATGGTTACGATTATGTCAACTGACCTTTGACTAAACACATAGAGCAGAATTCGATTAAATCATTCCCAGCTCAGCCCTTAGTTGCCTGCTATATTTTAGAAAGATGATGAACTTTTTCACACCTTTGTTTTTAATATTAATTTTTCTAGTTTCAAATTCCAGTTTCCTACTGAATGATTGCTGGAGCCTTTTTCCTGTTATGGACTTTATTTGGAGAGAATAAAGAATCTTTTCTACCTCCAGCTCAGGTAATTTCTATGACTATGATGTAGACATCTTTTAACATTGACTTTGTTAAGCTGTACAGCTGTAACGGTTGGATTTTTTGGTCCCCCAATAATATCCAAAGCTAAATTTTTATATATATATGTATATATATGAGTTTATATATAAACTTCTCTTTGTGAAACAGTAGTTTATATGCTTGTGGATTAGTAAAATATTTAAATCTAAGATTCAGATTTTGAACTGTTTTGTGTATCAGTAAAATCTTTAAATCTAAAACTTGCTTAAATAATTTTGAGATATTTCTATTCAATATTGACTGTTTTCCAATTTTCAAGTGTTAGTTGCTTAGTAATAGAGAAAAAAAATATACTGGGGAAAACCTACTTCTTTTGACATTTAGAAGAAAAACAGAATGCTATTTCAACAATTTTAGCTCTTCTGCACAACATTTTTGGATTAGAAAGTATATGAAAGTAATTTTTCCCTGGGAAGAGATTCAACTTTAATAAAATTATATTTTTTGCGAATACATTTTTTTAAAAAGATATGGTCCAAATCAATATTAAAGATTTAAACATTTGTTTCTCCCTATACCACATAATCCAGTCACCAGGTCAGTTTTGTATCTCTTTTCAAGATGTCTTCCAATTTGTCACCATCTTTTAAGGACTGATACCAGAACTGGACACATTATTCAACTGATAATTTCACCTGTTCCTCCTAACACTCTTGTTCCACTTCTCCATTTCCATCTGATGGTCTTCTGTCTATAAAATGAATTTTTCCTCTCTTAGCATTTTTCTGTAATGTAAGGACTTTTTTTGTTGCAGACATTCAGTGGTGGCACACTATTTGCCATCTGCAAATAGACATCACACAAGTGCTTTTTGTCAATATGGACTGTAGGTTTGACCTGTTGGCATATTGTATACCACAACTCCGAATAGCATGTTATTAACTAGTAGGAAAGGTGCAGTCACACCTTGGCAGAGACTCAGAAATTATGAAAGGCCTATAGTCATTATTTTAGCCTTGATAATTCAATCTTTCAGCAAAAGTATGTTTGGTTTCCAACTGTGCAATCTTTGGCTTAAAATTGTAAGATATGTTTAAGGGATTTTCAGGAGCATTCCCCCTGCTCCCACCCCAAAGTCCTTTTGTTTCTCTGTGTGTAGTGTGAATAGGAAACTTTCATTAAAATGATGACAGGAAGTGATATGAGGTCTTTGAGAGTTTCCTGTCCTTAGAAATCTTATTTCTGTCTCTAAAGGAAGTTAGATATATTTTTACATGCCTTAAGGGAAACATACTGTTTTCATACCATCAGCATTTGTTCAGCTATAATTGAGATTGTGTTAGAATTTAGTATCTTGTAAAGTGACAAAGATTGATTCTCTTTTCAACAGAAATTTGACAAGCAGTATTTCAACTAATGTATTTTGAGAACTATTTCCCAAAAGAGGAAAATAATATACCTAATTATGCACTGTTTCATCCTCAGAAACTTCAGGGTTCCAATCACATAGCTGCATATAAAATATAGCTCTTTGTACAGAAGCGAAATAGCTCAAAAAATGTTAGTAATACAACTGAGAATTGGACAGTTTTATTATTAAGCATCTTCAGATATAGATTAAAAGGTATCTTTGAAAATCCACCTTGATAGATTACCTTGTTCTAAGCAGGACATAGATACTCTTTTGAAAATTCAGCTCTAGGGATTCATTGCAGTGTCCTTACCTCCTTATTTGTCCCTCTGTTCTCAGTTAATTTAGGGTAGGTATTGACTCACTCAAAGAAATTATTCACAGAATCACAGAATCATTAAGGTTGGAAAAGACCTTTAAGATCATCAAGTCCAACCATCAACCCAACACCACCATGCCCACTAAACCACATCCTGAAGTGCTACATCCACAAGTTTTTTGAATACTTCCAGTGATGGTGACTCCACCCCCTCCCTGGGCAGCCTGTTCCAATGCTTGACCACTCTGTCCATAAAGAAATTTTTCCTAATAACTAGTCTAAACCTCCCCTGATGCAACTTGAGGCCATTTCTTCTTGCTCTATTGCTAGTTACTTGAGAGAAGAAACCAACATCCACTTTGCTTTAACCTCCTTTCAGGTAGTTGTAGAGAGCAATAAGGTCTCCTCTGAGCCTCCTTTTCTTCTGGCTAAACAACCCCAGGTCCCTGAGCCCCTCCTTATAAAGCTTGTGCTCTAAACCCTTCACCAGCTTTGTTGTCCTTCTCTGGACACTCTCCAGCCACTCAACATCCTTCTTGTAGTGAGGGGCCCCCAACTGAAAACAGGATTCAACGTGCGGCCTCACCAGTGCCGAGTACAGGGGCACGATCACTTCCCTGCTCCTGCTGGCCACGCTATTGCTGATACAGGCCAGGATGCTATTGGCCACCTTGGCCACCTGGGCACACTGCTGGCTCACATTCAACCAGCTGTCAACCAGCACCCCCAGGTCCTTTTCCACTGGGCAGCTCTCCAGACACTCCTCCCCAAGACTTCCCCAAGTGTTGCATGGGGTTGTTGTGGCCAAAGCGCAGGACCTGGCACTTGGCCTTATTAAACCTCATACAATTGATCTCAACCCATCTATCCAGCCTGTCCAGATCCCTCTGCAGAGCCATTCTTCCCTCCAGCAGATCAATACTCTTGCCCAGCTTGGTGTCATCTGCCAACTTATTGAGGATGCAATCGATCCCCTCGTCCAGATCATCGATAAAGATATTAAACAAGACCAGCCCCAAAACTGAACCCTGGGGAACACCACTTGTAACCGGCTGCCAACTGGATTTAACTCCGTTCACCACAACTCTCTGAGCTCGGCCATCCAGCCAGTTTTTTACCCAGCGAAGAGTACAGCTGTCTAAGCCTCGAGCCACCAGTTTCTCCAGGAAAATGGTGTGGGAGACGGTGTCAAAGGCTTTACTAAAGTCCAGCTAGACAACATCCCCAGCCTTTCCCTCATCCACCAGACAGGTCACCTGGTCATAGAAAGAGATCACGTTGGTCAAGCAGGACCTGCCTTTCGTGAACCCATGCTGGCTGGGCCTGATCCCTTGGTTGTCCTGCACATGTCCTGTGAGCACCCTCATAATGAACCTCTCTATAATCTTCTCTGGTACCAAGGTCACGCTGACAGGCCTGTAGTTCCCCAGATCCTCCTGGCCTTTCTTGTAGATGAGCGTCACATATTCGTCTAGACTCACTTTGGATAGGCTCAAGTAATACGGTCTTGCAGAAACAGGCCTATCCTCTTGAAGAGAAATACCCATTCTGCTGAAGTATGTGTACATCTCCTGTTGGACCAGGCCTCCAAGAGGTCAGATTTGATTTTGATATCTCTGCTTTATATTTTTTCTCCCTCATTGACCTTCACTAATACAATTTTTTCTTTCATATTCTGCATACAGTTCTGTTGTTTCCACCTTATTTGATTTTCCATCTGCGAAGAAAATGTAAAGTATCACGGGTTTTGTGTGCCTGACTAGAATTTTGTAGAACACAGTAGTAGTTCACAGATGGATCTAATCTTGCCTGCCTTATTTTTCCAATTTGTGTTTGGCTTATGACTGAAACTTGAAAAGCTGAACTACACAGAACAAGTTAAAAATCTTTATTTGAAAAGAAATAATTTTGTTGTGGAAGTGGCTAGAATTTTTTACACAGACCATTTGTCAAACTGTATAACTTTCTTCTAACATGCAAGCATTGTCTTGAGTTCTTGACTACAAAGATACTTAGGGTTCTTCAGAGTTTTCATTTACTTTGAAGTGAACGTACAGAAGTTTTCCCTCACTTCCAACTGTCAGTGCTTCAGAAAGGTCTGCTATGAAATAGTTGAAATGTCTTTTCTGAGCACATTGAAGTTCCTTGGCATAGGGTAGCACTGTATGACTCAAAACTGGTGTTGAAGTTTACCTACAGAGGAAACTCTTATTACTATGGTCTTTTACTGAACCTGCCTTGAACACTTGCAGTTGCCTTCTGTTTTTCTCCAATGCCACTAATGGTAAGAACTGCAATATTTTTAGCAGGCTTGTTTTTTGGAGCATATCTAATATACCACTACGGGCGCACTGTGAAAAAGGACAAATACTTTGCTGCAGAAGAAGAAAAACATATGCTAATATAATGCAACAGGTTGCTTAAACTTCCCAAAGGGAGGGGTCCAGAGCTGCCTGAATCTTCATCCATAAACCTCTGTGGTGTTGTAGATGCCACTTGTGAATTATTTTACATATCCTGTATTATTTATGTAGATTTAAGTGATGGATGATGACATATTTAGCTTCAGCCTGATTGCTTTGTAAAGCAAATTTTTCTCAGAGAATATCAAGCAAAGGCATGGGTAAGTGGCTGACTAACACCAGGTGGAGTATTTGAAATGCATGACTTATGCAAGTCAGATAGAGGAGGAAAATCTGGCCTCTCCAGTCGTGAAAAAGACAAGGAGTTTGCCTACACACTCCTTGGTCTTCCACCTACTACTCATGCTCTGGACTTTGGCTTTTAATTGTGGTCCATTAGGTTGAAGGCTGCTACATCATGAAATTGAATTTGAGAGTTTAAGTTTTCTACATTCTTGGCAATTAGTGATAGGTGGCAGAATTTGTGTCTTTAAGATATTTTTCATTTTTTTCACTCTGTTTTTTTTTTCCCTCTGCCTTTTCTTCTGCTCAGTCAAGCTCAGACAGTAAAAAAAGGCAAGTTATTTTGATTTTCTTTCCCTCCCATTACCTTTTTCCACCAGTTTTGTTTTTAAACACATTTGTTTCTTCTGCTTTAACATATTATTCATTTTCACGTGTTATACATTTTTTAATAAAAATGCCAGATACTCTCAACATTTCTCATGACTCATAAAAATATGAAAACCCAACAAAGGAATGGAGAAAATGAAGGTGGAGTATCTTTAAACTTTTTTTATTTTTCATTTTTCTATATAGATAGCTAGCTATCATTCATAACAAAAACTGAATCCTCAGAGTCAGATATCTTAGAAAAATCTAACAGTCCAAAAGAGACAGCACCCAGCAGCTATTGAATACGTTAGAATACTCCTTGGTTATTTTTACCTATTTTAGACAAACACATTCAAGGATCACTATCACATTTAGAGATGTTCAGCTTCATGTACTCTTATGTGGAGGTAGAGAGTATTGTCTAACTGTATATATAGGGCTAATAATAGACATGGAGTTTGTTAAAGAAAATGGAGTATCTGTAGTTTTCCTATGCCACACATGCTTAGAAGGTAACTGGGGTAATTGTTTAACCTTGATTTTTTTAAAGACAAAAAGGCTCAATAGGATCCTTTGGCTACATCCTGTGTTATCTGATGTCTTTTTTTAACAGATGTTTCAGATGAAATACTGATCAGTGGGCTAATCTTGGGATCTGTTTGTTTACAGTTGTACATCCTTTAATTTTTTCCCAAAGCATTTCACAGATATTTGTTTCAATTCCTTTTAGATTGGAGGCATTAGTATTTGAATAGAAAGCATTTTCATTTTATGGGCAGCTAATCTGTAACCCAAATGGAGGATAGATCTTTTTTAAAGATAAACGTTTACATTTTAATTTATATCAAAAGAGATCAGAGGATACAAGATGTAATAATTATGAAAGAAATAATTCACACAGCAAGTCTGTATTTGTACTCTGCTACTCTAAATAGTCTAAAAGACTTTGTACTTGATAAAATCCATTTTGCTGTCGTTGTTCCAAAGGCAATGTACAAAGATACTTCAGGTTGATGTTAAAGTAAAATAACTTGTATGCAAAAATTATTGATAGTGTATGGTAGATGCTACAGAGAAATAGTTGCCATACAGGCATATAAACTGAATTTATAGGAGTTATATATATTCTTGTGATTTATCTTTTTCAAGGGAGTACATCATTTGTTGCCCTGATGATGTATAATTAAAGATATTCTTTAATGCTTTTGCTATCAGCAGAAAAAATCCTCTAGAATTTCAGTGAGAAGTCCAAAATTTCGCAGTAGAAACCCATTTCTTTTTCACCAGTGCTAGCCACATCGTTCCCAGGAATGAACAGAAAATCTCTTATCCTTCTCTTACCAGGAAAAATCCCCATAATATATGGCAAATTTTGATTACATTAATTCACAGGAAAATAAACATGTCAGGTGTCTCTGGACAGATTAGGCTACAACCAAAAAGACTCAGTCAGCTCCAGATTGTTGAGTGCCTATGCTGTTGGGCTGGGTTTTTTTAAAATATCATATATCTTTCTTTGAAAGACATTTTCAAATTTGGTTTCTTTGCTTTTATTTATAGTTATATAAGTTATATATAGTTAAGAGACATATCCAATTGAGGCAAGTATTCTTTGCTCCAAAGAATGCTCTTCATGTACCTCAAACCCTGACCAACAGAGAGAGTTCTTAATCCTGATATTTGGATTCAATTTTTTTCTCTTTTTTTTTTTTTTGGTCCAGATTTGTATGAATTAAGACTGTACTTGGCTCTTCCCACAGCAAGCAGGAGGTCGGTGCAGCAGGGCAGTGGTCATCTTCAGATCAGACTGGCATCACCAATAAGTCACACTCCTTGGGACAAAGTGGTGTCACTGTCACACTGCTTTGCAGAGCTGCATCTGATGAAATGTGGTTTGTACACATGTATACACTAGTGCCCATACACTCACATATGCACTGTCACCTTGTTGGGAGCCATTTCTAAATTTACAATCCAGCCTTACTTGTAGATGACTTCAGGAAGAAGTTGTGTAGATTTTTTTTTTTTCCTTTATTATGAAGGGCCATTACAAATGAGGAGAGGCGAGCTGTGTGGTGTGTGGCACACAGCTGGTGTGAACGCTGCCCAAGTTTCTTCAGTAAGGAATGCAGATAAGTACATCCCATAAAACATGTTTGTAATTTTCCTCTCAGAAAGTATTTGAAAAAAATGAGGATTCTATTGTAATTTGAAAGAGCAGCCCTGCACAATGCTGATCATGGGACTGCTTGTTTCCTGAGTCAGGCAGAAGGTCCCCATGTCCCTGTTTGGAGTATGTCCCACTTGCTCTAAGCACAGCCCCAGCTGGCGCAGACAGGGAAGAGACGGTTGCGCGTTTCCTCTTGTGCAGCTCTTCAGTCAGTGTCGGTGCTAGTCCTGCTCAGGGGACCTCATGGACAAGTTCTTACCAGCTGGGTTCAGGAGAGTGTTCCCTGTTATTCTTCTCTGTTAATATTTTGGTTAGTTGACTTAGGCTTTCAAATACCAAATTTTAATTGTGAGTAAGGGGTATGTGAGGGAGTCTGAGTGAATGTGAAGACAAAATAAATTGAATTTATTCCAAATCCCACCAAAGTTCCCCCTGAATTCAACAGGACTAGCTTATGGTCTTGAACATTATAACAGAAAAAATAATATTTTTTTGTTAAATTACTTTGTTCCCTTTTCCTGAATCACATTCAAAATATTAGTTTTTCTTGAGCTTTGCTTTGAAGCTGGTTATTGTAAGTTTTCAGAGATAAGCACTGTTCTTGAGTCCTGTCTGGAGGTACAATAACAGCAACGTGTTTTGCAGCAATGCAATCCATCTGTTTCTGATAAATAAGGACTCTGAAGGTGCCTTAAGAGTTTGTTGTCTCCAGACCATTTTTCACTTTAGAAAATGTATGTTCAGTATAAATTATTTCTCTTTGGACCATGGCACTAATTCCTGATGCTGATAAGTGGTAACTGATTGATATTGGTAATCTATTAATTTTAAACAGATTCTGTCATTTTACACATTTAAGAAAAAGAATTAGTCTACTGATCAAAGTTCAGCCTGAAATAGATTTCCAAATGGGATGTAATGCTCAAAGCATGAATATTAATGCTATACACATATTACATGCAAGTTTTTGAAGAAAATTACCTATGTTGCACACAAATCCTAATTAAGAACCTTTCAGATTTTATATATTATACTCTTTCATAAGTGTTCTCAAAACTAAGGAGTTTTCAGTTTCCAACTTGTGCGATTTCTCATTGCAGATGTAACTTAGGAGGAACATTCACTTTATTCATGTCATGACTCCAGCGTCAGTAGATTTTAGGGTCCATCATGAAAACTGCTTAATGGTAGGAGACTAATTCTCTTACAAAACAACATCAGTTCCCATGTTGCAGTCAAGAACAACTCTGAAATACTGGTTTATTATCAGGAACTGTGTGAAATTTTAGAATTATTTTCAGCCTCCAGGAGCTCCTTAATTTAAACAGCACTGGAAAAAGATACTTTTGCAGCTGACTTAGTAATTTTGAGCCAGCAAAATCCAATAGTAGCTGCAGGTAGAAAGCCATATGGCTTGGAAACTGGGCAGGAAAGGTTGAAAAATGGGTGAGGAAGTAGCATTTTGCTGACAGCGAAACACCTGCAAAGGCAAAGCTCTGGTTTGCAGGAAGGGAAAAATCTTCAAACATGAAACAACTGCCAAAAGAAAAAGATGCCGTCTTTTATGCTGAGCTGGTGATATCTCATGCAGCTTCTTTGATTTGCCAATGAATATTTGACAAGCAAAGACTTAGCTTCATCCACTTCCCTCAGCCATTCCTCCCGCCTGTTGGGGATACCGTGCTTCTCTTTTTGGCAAAGTTTTCTCTACTCCCCTTCAGATCGGAGGATTGTATCTTTTGTCCTGCTATGACCGGCTACCTATACCTTCTCTGACCATTGAAGAGCTAGGAACTATCTATTAAATAAATAAGCAAGTGACTTCCATACAACAGTGCTGCCACTGTCCCGAGACAGTAAAAAAAAAAGAACTGCAATATATTTAGGAGACAAACTTAGAACAGAATTTTCAGTTCAGATTGCCGATGGTTGGGAATAAAGTATTGGCCAATGTTCAGTTACTATCTCAGCTGTAACTTAACCTGTAACCGTCACTGAGAGATTAGGTAATTATTCATTGCTACTTTAAAATAAACTAAAAAGTAACCTCAAGAGCACCTTCCTCAAACACAGATGTTGTAACCTGAAGCTTTTCTTAATCTCCTTGGTGTGGTGAGTCTTTATGTAGGCCGTGAATGTGGAATGGGCTTTGGACCTGAGGTGAAGCAGGGCTTTGATCCCACCTATCCAAGCGGTATACTAAGCACTCTGGTCTTTGGTGAAAGGGCAGCAGGACCTGTGAGGCTGCGAAGGGAGGCTCATCCTTTGCGAGTCCACAGGCTGAGAGCCTCAAGCAGTGCTGGAGTCCAGCAAGCAGCTGTGTAGTAGGAAGGAATACTTGGATGGGTATTAACTTCTTCCCCCCTTGGTTAATGCTGGGCTAATTCAGTGCTCTGGCTTTTGCACCTGCAAAATATGTCCAGATGTCTTCTAAGCTCCTAGATCCTGGATCTGCTGAGGCAGGCAGACAGGTGTCTCTGTCTGTTGGTGGATTTGAGCCCCATTCTTACTTTTATTTCCTTCTTTTACCAGCTTTGCTGCTTCTGATTTTTTTTTGTCCATTTATTCTTTTATGTCTGCTTTGTATCATCTTCTGTTCTTTTCTTTCTACGTAATTGTTTTTATCTATCCTTCTGTCCTTATTCTATGACTCCTCAAGGATTACACCATTGCCAAAATCTTTCTTTACAATCACTTTCAAAGAGCACCGTTTGATCCTCTGTTCCTTGAGCTTCACCCTGTGCCTCTTGGCTGAGGCTTTTTCCACATTTACCTTTCTCCAGCTGTGGGATCTTTCTCCCTGTCTCCCTGTCTCCATTTCATAAGCTCAACTGCTGGAGCCTCACATCTCTGAAGGACATGCAGAAGTTGAGTAATTTTCAAAAACTTAGACCAAGCAAAGCTTTCCATCTCCCCTCCCTCAGCCTCCACTCTCCAAAGATTGTGAGACTCCTACTGCTGCCCTCCATCTCATTTTCTAGACTCTCTTTTCCCCTGATCACTCTCCTCTCTCTAATCATGCTAATAGATTGCTCTGTTTCTTTCCTACTAGCCCATTACCCCAGGGAATTTCATTACAGGAAAGATTTTTAGTATTATTATTATTATTTTTATCTAGGGCAGGGACATTTATGTTATTACAAAGGTGTGAGAAGCTGGCTGCCTGGGCATGGCACCCTTTGGTGCAAAGATGAAAGGCAGCATGACACCAGAGCATGGAGATGAAAGGTTCTGTCATGCTCCCAAGAGTTTTACAGCTAGTAAACCATTTGATCACAGACCAGGTTGTAGCAAGGGAAGAGTTAGCATTGGATGCCCTTGCTGGTAGGCTTTAAGACTCTGTGGGTTGATAACGAACATCTGCTCTGATGCTTAGAACTGACCTCAGGTCAATTTGATATTCATTTTATACCATATCCACCTAAGATATGACATTCATCCCTCTCTTTCAAGAATTCCTTTCATCCTGCCTCCACTGAGACTTCTTTTTCCTCTTTCTCTCTTACAATCCATCTTTCCTATTGCTTATATCAATTCTTCATTTTCTTTTACTCTACCTGATTCAGGATATAATATTGTCAAGTCTTCTGTGTCATTCTATTTTAGCCAGTCTCTAATTTGCCTCTCTCTTTCTTACAGTACTGAGATGTAGTAATTGCTGAATTTGTTCTGGTGTCTTGTAGTCCAAAAAAAGTTTCTCTTTAGATAGTAGGAGGATGATTCTGATCTCATGCTGCTTAAAACCAATTCATCTGATAATCTGAAAGGCATTCCTCTTGATTTATTGTTACTACAATGAGGTCAAGCCCTTTGAACACAGTATACCTGCAGCATTTCTTTTTCTGTTTCAAATGCTCTTAAAACAGTTCAAAGAATGTGATGCTGACTTTGTTAACTCTTAGGATGTTTTACAAGGGAAGACAAAGCTTGACAATTTATTCTTTGGGGGCAATTTATTCTTTTGGGGAGGGTCAAGACTAATTTTAAAGCTTAGATATCAGTGATCAAAATACCAATATTTATCCATAACTTGAGACTTAGTCCAATACACAGACTTTAAAGTCACAGGAATATCAGTAGTTAGTGTTTGGTTCTACTGTTTTTACCACAAAAGCACCAATTATAACAGTGTTTGAAGACTTTGTATTTCAGGTCCCTGATCCCCTTGCAGCTCAACTGATTTGGTCGTTTATATGCTTGACCTGACATACCTGTTTCACTCAAAATCTTTAATTTTCTCCTGTGGCAAAGTTAATTTTGGATGCTTTGTTCATAAGGTGTTAGTCACAGGTTCAGGCTTTGAAATACCTTCTCTTCTTTCTTAGGGAAGTGTGTTGGGCTTTATTGCCAGATTTGTCTTGAAAGTCTTTCACAGTGTCTAGATCTATTTTATCTTTTGTTCCGAAACAGTCTATTCTCTCCTTAAGTGGAATCACAGCTCTTCCCTTTCCAGTGATAATAAATGTATCTTTGTTGTATTAGGAGTATCCTCAACTTAACTGCTGAATAAAAAGTTCTTTAATACATCAAACTGTCTTCTCTGTCTTTGATAGCTACTTAGATTTCTTTAGCAAGCCTTACATTTTTTATCAAACTGTAGATGAAAAACAAACTTTATACGAATATCTTAGCATTTTAGTCTTTTAACTGAGATACTGCCCAATAATAATCAGTCATTCAGGGCTGAAAACAGGTTTGATGTGGCTAATCCCTAAATTCTTAGGCATATCGAAGTGTTTTGCAAAAACTTCAGCAAGATAAATTAATGAGTGTCAGAGAGCTTTTAGTTCAAACAAGAGTACTCTGTATGCACAATGCTTGAATGGGTATGGAACTCCTTTCAAAGAGCTCATGTGATTGTGATGCAACACCTGAATTTATTTGTTCCCACATAATAACTATAGATATGATAGATGATGTTCATAAGGAGCTCTTACATAGATATCACAATGAGTTTCATTGCAATATTTACGAAGATTACGATATTCACAGAATCACAGAATCACCAAGGTTGGAAAGGACCTTCAAGTTCATCAAGTCCAACCATTAATCCAGCGCCACCATGTCCCCTAAACCATGTCCTGAAGTGCCACATCCACATGTTTTTTGAACACAAAATTAATATTAATTATACACAATTATTAATATTATTACATATTAAATGCAGTGACGATGTACTTCAGGGACAAAGTTGGGAATAGATCAAAATAGTGCTTGTTTTCACAAAAATTCTTGTTGTATGGCACAGGTGGGAAAAAAAGAGAAGTCATTCAGCAGTCTTAGGAAGAGAAAAGGAAGTACAACATACCAGTTTCTCACTGATTAATCTTTTCTAAGACTATTAATTTAAATAGAGGTATGAGACGAAAAGGAGAACAATGCAAAGCAGATAGGAGTTAGTTAAATTTTTGGTTGTTTTATTTTTTCACAATACAGTTTTGTCAGTGAGTTTTTGACTGATAAGATGTTAAAGCCTAATGTTTATCTAGTCCTCCAAAAGGAACACTCAATGGATGGCAAGATTGAGTCTAGGATTAACTGAGATGCAACAGTTAATCTTAGAATGTTTTCAGAAAAATATTAACCCTCATGCCTGAAGGTTTAGTTGCAACTCTATTAGGATTAGAAGGAAATGTAAGTTTGTGGGCATATTTTCATGCACAATTAGTTATATCTTCCTATAAAGCTTTTAGTACTATCCTTTAGAAATGGGATATCGGACTGCATAAGCTATGAGTTGGAAACTGTGACAATTTTCTTAATTTATGGCCATACTGTTACTACTCCCAGAGTTTGAATTTGCTGTGCTACTTGGAAAAGCAACAAAATTATCAGTGACAGAAGACTGTGTATATGTATGTGTGAGAGAAATTTCCTGCCTCTACTGACCAGAAGCAATTCTTAATTTCATTTACAAGTGACTTGTTTTATGGGATGTAATTTAGCTCGTCAGTGAGAGATGTTCACCATCCAGCTCACAGCATTTGCTGCGCTGGAAGGGTAACAAGTTGATTCTTCTTACCAGGATGATTACAGTTGCTAGAAAACCTATTTACACATAAGCCACTGATTATTCATGTTTCAGTAGAAATGAACATATGAAATGGAGGTTCACAGTATCAGAAGGGGAAGCCAGAGTGTTAACAGAACCTGCCTACCTGTTATACAAAAAAATGTGACACTTCTGTGACATAGGAGACTTCTGCCTCAAACATCCGTAGATGATATCTTGGAAAGCCGGTGCTCCCCCACCCAGTGCATGGGCTAAAGGAAAAATCTGACAGGCCTGAATACCATATAGTCAGACACAAGATATTTATTTTCACCTCTATTTGCAAAGAGGTAAATTTGAGACATATTTTTTGATTTAGAGAACTTGGAAAAGATGTTGAAAATACAGAATACTGGGAGATAGACTAATAGCTTTTCCTCCAAAATAACCCATGTGTATTGAATGGGTATATAATGAAACTGAGATTACAGTATATTTATTACATTATAATGGAAGCCCCATGCTGTTTCAATTTACAAACTAATTTTGGGGGAAAGTAAGCTTCAAGGGTACTCAAGTTTCTGCAGCAGTCTCAGAGCAGCAGGTTTTTCTTCCTACAGCAATTCGCAGTGCAGCTACTAACAGTACCAGCACTGAGACGTTGTAATTGGACTTAGAATAAATCACTGTGCCTTTTAGATAACTGGAAACCACACAACTGACTTCCCAACTTACCAGTCTTACCATCAGTGGAGCATGTGGTGGCTGAATGGTGCTTGAAGGTTTTCTTCCAGCCTCAAAGACTAGAAACCTTAGATATAATTATATCAGTCCTTAGCACAAAAGAGAGCCTGAGGGGACTGGCTGGCTGGACCACTGAACAGTGTCATATTTTTACATAAAGACAACATAAATAAATAAAGTTCCCCTATAACTGGTGTTCCACTGTGAGAACTGTGTAACTTCCTCTTATAGACAAGCTGTATTGCGGAAAAAATACTCCATTCTAAAAAATAAAGCTGGAAAAAAAGGAAAATCAGAAAATGCCTCTCTTTTATACATCCTATACTGTTACAGAAACACCAGAAAGGAAAAAAAAAGGTCCACCAGCCCCAAATAAAACCTGACTTGTTAGACATACAGACCAGATCATAAAAAATACGTTTCTCATGCTACTGTAAAAGTTTAGAGACAGAAGGTTTTGTGGGAGAGAAGAATGAAGTTGACAGAGCCTGAAAATGCTTCTTAGAATGATCTCGTGCTTTAAAAAAATTCTTATTAGAGATATTAACATACTGTTGTCTGATGCTGTAATGTCTTTTCAAGATCTTACTGAAACCAAAATCAGTGTATAGATGTTTCAAAAAAGTTTCACTTATAAATAGGCAACCTTAACTGGCAGTGTAGTTATATTATTCATGAAAGTGGGGGATTTTACTACATTTTTAGACAACAATTTAGATTTCTTATATGAGTGGTTGCTAAACTACTAGTATAGAAATCTGTGATAACTAATTATTAAAGCATCACAATTTATATTTCAAGGTTTAGTTTAAAGTCAAACAAGTAAAAAAATAAAAAAGACAGTACAGAGAACACAGCAGGAGCTTTCAGCATTTGGTAAATCATACAATTTTTTGCATTTCTTAATCAGAACTGATTCTGTGGCCATCTTGTACAAACCAGGGATTAAGGCATGACAATAAAAGCCAACATGTAATCAGTTATCAAGAATGGGAACATTAGTAACGATAAATTCCAAGGACAACTACAAGGGTGTTGGTGCAACATGAGATCTGGGATTAGACTTAGGTAATGGTAATGTGAGTTTAGAGGATTCCTTCTAAATGTCTTAAAAATAAGTCAAGACTTTAAAGAAGGACGTATGCAAAACATGAGCTTTTAATTGTTTTTCTGATTTCTTGGCTTCTCTAAATTGTATCAGGGAACACCTATTATTTGTAAAAGTAGTCCTATGGTAACTGTAAGGCTCAAAGCATGTGAAGAGGGCAACATTTCTGGAGAAAATTATACGTTCTGTAACAAAGATGAAAGAGAGGGAAAAAAGCAGAAAAAACACTGTCTCGTAGTTTGTTCATTAAGTTTTCTCATGTCTCACAAACATCTGAATTCTTCCAATAGTTTCAGCTAACCTAGTAAAGAGATATGTCCTCTCCTTACAAATCTTGCTCCTCCATTTTTACTTAGTATGTACAGATGCTTTCTTGTTTCCTTAACTACATTTTGTTGAATGGAAGAACTCTGAAAAGCAGCTGCAAGATCAACATTAGTGTTAATTACATGCTTCATTGTGCAAAACTGTTAAAAATTCACATGAATTTGAAAAGTGACAGATGAACAAGACTTTATCAGGAAAAAAATACAGAACTAATCAAATCTCCCTGAAATTCTAAGATAATTTTTCAGGTTAACTACACAAGATAATTCCATGTGTAATATTCAAATGATTTTATTCAGGTGTTTTTAATGTAATATAATTGTATTATGTTTTACTAGATCCTTGGAGACTCATCAAGCTCTTGATTATGTTGTATGCCTGTGCCATGCATCTGTGTGAAAGGAAAGACAGATATCTCTGCGTCTCACTGGAGAAACATCTTTGCTCCCTAATCACTTCTTCATATTTACCAATCTGAGAGGATCAGGTGGTCTCCACATCCTGATGTCTGAGCCTAACTATTAGGCCAGGACCATTTCATCTGAAAAATTGACATTATGGGCATCTGACATTCTGTGACACCTTTCCCCAAAGACTGCAAAAACCATGAAGTGCTTGTTGGCCTCCAGAGAGGATGAAGAGAAATAAATGCAACTGTCTGACAGCAAGGTATGATATCCTAGAGAGGAGCTTTCACAACATCTTTTTCTTTCTGTTTGCTCTCAAAATTGCCTACTTTCCTTCCAGCCAGCAGTATCTGTGGGATAAGCAATACAGTGTATAATTCAAGCAACAGTTAGGGCAGGTCTGTGTCCCTGCTTGTATGTAGGTGTGTTACAAAGGAGGCACAAGGACATCAGAAGACCCCTTGGAGGGACCCGCCACTCAAAATAAGAGCAAACCTCATTCACACCATTTACTGGCAGCAGTCCCTGCACTGTTCCTCCCAAACTGTGCCCAACTGGCTCAGGTCAAACCGTAGGCAGAGGAGCTTGTGCTGAGGAGGACATGTGTGGAAGTTCATGTGCCGAGGGCTCAAGTCTTTTCCTTCTCCCGAGGTGGTTTACTAGAATGGCCTCAGATTCCTAACGTCCCAGACCACTAATATTTTCTTCATCTCCTAATTAATTGCAAATAAAATTATGGATTGTAGCTTGCATTATTACACAGTTTCCTTGTCAGCATTCCAAACAATTTTACTGGACTGCATGTTTCATTAATTTTGCAAGCAGCACATGGATGAGTATGGAAAAATCAAGCAGTAAACAAAATGATCAGTATATAATTATTGATTATCTTTTTAAAATAAAATTCCTAGACATGCAAAAGCAGAAAACCATAGAAATTAGTAAACTGAAAAAAAAAAAAGTTATAAAAGAAGTATTTACTAAACCAGAGTAAATCTTCATTTAATCATTCACTGTAAGTGAAATTGCTGTTCATTACTTGTCATCATTGCCCCTTTATCTTCTCTCTTTTTCAGTTTTAGTGTATCCTCACTGAGAGTCAGGGAGCAGACCTGCATGCAGTACTCAATATGTGGGCACACATATGGAGTTTTTCCATTTTGTTCTTTATGACCTTCCTAAGAATTCCTAACATTTGAACTTCTGACAACAGAAGCCCTCTTTTAATCCTGTTTTATAAGACCATTCCATCTCTTTATATGTATAGAAAATGGGACGGGTGTATGTTTATGTGGGGGGGTGAACATTTTACATTAAAATTTCGTTTTTTTGACTGTGGAATGTAAATACATAGATGAAATTAATCAGAAGAATGAGGTATGCTTTTTCAGTAGCTAAATTAAGAAAAAAAGATGCTTAGTTTCAGTTTAACCCATTTCATTATTTTTCCTGGGAAGTGTTTCATTTTGCAATATAGCATACAAAATATTTAAAAACAAGTTAAAAAAAGAATAAATTAAATAGCTATTTAGAACCTGACATCTGTTTTTCACTTGGTTAGTTTTGGGGTTTACGTCATTATCAACAAAGTTAAGAGCAAAGGAAAATTCTGCTATCTAGCTTCTGATATATTTTTTAAGTGAAGCAGTCAACAAAAAAGTGAGAACATGAAACAGTTTAAAATACAGAAATCTCCAAATAAGGAGAAGTTTTCTACTAAACATATGCACATCAAAAAAGAATCCGAAATTAAAGTTTTATGTTGAAATGGATTTGAAATAACCTAATTCACCTGAGATTTATGAACTTCTCATTGTGGAAGGTCTTTGCCAGCTGAGTCAGTTCTTAGGACCTGGTGATGGAAAAGGTTTGGACTACCATTTTCTATAACTGCTGGTTGCAGTAAGAAGAACTGGCAGAATAAGGAGGAGATAAATGACTTTTCTACTTCAAAACTAGCACTAAATCAAAAGTAATCCCAGGCTGTCAGGTCCATGCCTCCATTGCCTGAAGAAACCCCATAATAAAAGTGTTGCTATTAGATACAAATCGGTATTAACTTCCTGCCCCATTTCAGCCTCCAACCAAACTTACTTTGAAAGGCTGCAGTAGTGTAGCTTTTAAGTTAATGAATTGCAAGGTGGTTCTTGTAATTGTCCTGTAGTACTGCATGTTCCTCTAAATATATGTATTTCTTTCCAAGGGGAGAAACATTGTTGAAGACTATTCCCTCTTTTTTCTAGCACAGTTTAACCAGTGGAAGACAAGGTTCAAGATCTAACTGCAAACACTAAAACTGTGTTTTTACCCTAAGGGCTCTATCTGCTTATTATGAGATTTCTTGCCATTAAGGGGAGCATGGTTTGCTTGCAGTGGGTTTCTGTCAACATAGGACCCACTCCTTTCTACAGTGCAAAAAGAACTTTAAGATTCTAGCAATACGTGATGAATATCCTGCTGACTGCGTCTCCCTCTATCTCATCTGTGTCTTTAATGGAAAAGAAACCTGGCTGGAAGTGTATGAAAATGAGAAAGAAAGAAAAAAAAGTATAAAAATATGTAAGCTTTCTGCATACAGCAGGTATTTATTATCTCATTAAATTACACAAATCTATCATCCCTAATCTAAATGTGCCCTAAGTCAAGATTTTCCATTAAAGCAAATTCTCCTATACATTTTTTGATTGGGGAAGGGAAAAAGATTGAGACAAACATTTTTCTTTTAATCTCTTCAATGTTTATAACTCTGCACAAAACTGTTGGCAACCCAATTAATTTGTGTTTCCCTAGTGAGTATATAATGACTTCATTTAAACAGCTCATCTTCCTTAGAACTGTTGATAAAATTCTGAAATTCCCTTTCATTTAGTCATCAGCTAAAAGTACTTATCCAACCTCTGGTTTAAAGGTTGTGTGGTCCCTTAAGAGTAGGAGTAGTATAGGCACCTGTGTCACACCAAATTTTTAAGCCACAAGTTCTTCTGGGAGAATATGTTTTCATTGCTTCTTGATCACTTGCAAAGTCAGCTAAGCTTCTGTGTAGATTGTTCCTTAGGGTAAGATTAAAAAAAGAAAAGATGCTTTACTTTAAAGCTGTTGTTTCTGCCGGAGCTCTATAGTAAATAACAAATCGTGCATCAAGGGGAAAAAAACAAACAGTTGCATGGGAGAAAGAAGAGATGAATACATACTAAATTAGCCAGTGATGACAATTATCTGTTCAGAAATTATTCATATTCAGTGCATACTTTTCCTTATTATCTCTCAGAAGATTTTCCAAATGGTATTAATATGCTATGCTTTATTATTGGCCCAATTTCTCACAATGTCAATACTTGCAAAAGTATACAAACCAGTTTAATTTCCAGCAAAAGAATCAGGAACTTGGGTCAAAGCATTTCTTCTGCCCTGTTCCTAAGCTAACTTGGTTGTGGTGGCACTGTACCTTCAGTAAGCCGTGTTCTTCACAGGTGGTTTAATGTAGCTTTGGTGTAATGCTCCTCAATAATGAATAATTCGTTGCTTCTCATGCCTCTGAGCATGTAACAAAGAAAGAAATCAGTATCACAACACGATCTTTCTTGTTACTATTACATGATGAGATGGCTGTCATTTACAGGGAAAAAACAGTATGCTTTCACTAAGAGATGCAAGACATTACTTTCAGAGTGAGTTATAACAAGTATATGCGTAACAGCAAAACACGATTGAAAAGAGAATCTTCCACAGACTTATTGGCATATGTGAATATTGTATGTTATAGTTAATTAGACAAATTAAACATCCTCCTTCTTGATTTCCAATCTGTGAATACCTACTAAACATATTTGACATTTCAGTAGACATGAGGATAATAGGAAACATGAGTGCTTCTTAACAGATTTTGAATTTTTCTAATTGAAAAGAAAAAAAGTAAATAAAATTTTGCATATATTACTGGATGCAAATATGTCACCCAGGTCTTTGTCACTCTGTGGTGGGCACTGATCTGTTTTTATGCCATCTCTGTGAAGTGTTTGGATGCTTGGACAAATATGACTGACAGCCAGAAAAGCTATGTTTTGTGTTTTCCTCCACCACAGACATCCTGCAAGTTCCTTCGAAGGCCATCCGACACTTTAGTGTCAAAACTTTTCCAGCTGCAGTGTGATTTTTGGCCCTTAAAACAAGTGGCGCATCAGGCTCTTGACCGAGTCTGTTACAGGTGCAAACATTAAGGATGGATGTGATGAAAGACCTGGCCAGAAGGACATACTGTCTAACAGATTTCAAGCAGCTCTAGATAGAACAGATACAAAGGAAAAGTAACCACAGACGGGTGGTCTTCACACCGGGAACTGAGATTTTTAGCCTCGGTCTGAGTTTGAGAGTCAGGCAAAGGACAAGCTGCTTGCCACGCTTGGTACCAGGGCATGGTGCCTGGGGAGAGGAAGGAGCTGATGGTGGTGGGTTTTGGGAGCAATGTGGGCCAAGTGGGCTCAGACTGTAGCGCAACATTGCTGAAGAGGGCATGGATAGGGTTCAGACCCTGCACAGCCTGGGAAGTTGGGCACCTCCAGATGGGCTCAAGCCCCCCAAGTACTCTCTATTGGGAGTCTCCATTAATGAGGCAGAGAAAATCCTGAGTCTATTCACACCTCTGTGCATAGTAAACCCATAATTCAGTGCCTTATATGGGGTCATGTCTTCATGGGATTACTGGCAGGAACTCCTCTTTCCAAATGTTTGTCTGAAAGAAGGAGGAAGTGGTGGTTCATATCCCAAATGCAATAATCAACTGGTTACAGCAATGAGAAAGCACAATTTGCCTCCATGGATGTGCCCTAACCACTAGGCAATAATGAAAAAATGCAGCCAGCCACCACCTCTCTTGTTAAAACTGTGGCAGTTGAAGGAAGCAAGAAAGAAAGAAAAGAGGGAACTTCTGTGGGGCGCAAGGAGAAGCTGTACTCCTGTAATCTAGTAGATTATTGGTTTGTAATCACAGCCTCAGGCAGTAGTTTTCACTCTAGTTAATAAGCCAGAGTAAAATACTAATTCAGATGAACTTGGTGTTCCAAACAAAACTGATTCTTTGAACTGAAAGGATTAAGGAATTGGACTTGTAATCCGTAAGATAGTTCTTGAAGGCAAAATTTCTTTGCCATCAATAAATTCCATGAGCAATAATATTAAGAAGCAAGAAGTATTTACATAGGAACCAACTATTGGGGATAACAGTGATTCATCACGTTATAAAATCAATGTCTCCTTTCTTCAGGATACAGGATAGTATTGAGGCCAACAGGACAAACAAGCACTGATATAACATCTGTATTTTATTTCACCACTGTAGAAAGCTAAAGATAAGACAGTGATGGTGACTCTGATTTTATAAAGTGTAGTTAGCAATGAAAACAACTCCTTGTAGGCTAGAAAGCACATCAAATGATTCCTAATTCAAACATATTTTTGCTTTCATATACTCATTTGGTTTGCCTTTAGGAAACACTAGTCTTACTAGATACCAAGACTCATTCCATGTTTGATACAGTAGTACTCCAAATCAGTGGTAGTGTAGTTACCTATACTCTGGTCAATAACTCCAACCAACTCACAAGTGTTGGTTATTCTCAACGGCAACCCATAAGAACTAAAACAAAAGGCAAGCTCTCTTTAAGGTATTTGTGCAGCTTATTTGCAGGTGTGACAAATGAGCAGGAGGAAATTCAGCTAAGTAGTTCTTAGTTCCTAGATCTGGCTGTGTGCCCTGATCATGTCCCAGGTATGTATGGAGTGAGACCCCAGGTGTGTATTCATTTTTGTGCTCCTTTTTCCATCCCCTGTCCACCTCCATTGATCATGGAGTGATCATGAAGACTCTGCTCCAGTATTCATTGAAATAAAACCTGGGAATGAGTGCTAGGAGGGAGGTGTGGTATATCTCAGCGTGTGAAATGATAGATGCAACCTTCAACAGGTGTATGTTCTATTTAGAGGTCAGAATTAGTAATTAGCCAGTGCAGATTTTAAAGAATTTGGTCCTGGCATGTTATCGCATGCATTTCAGACTCTAACTATGCTATGAGCAGACATACCTGTTCATAATAAAACTCAGGCCTTTTAAAAGTGGGGGGTTTTTTTATGTTCATTTAAAAATCTTTAAAAATGTGGAAACTCAGCAAGATAATCAATGCTAGGTTCTGCCTGGATTTAAATTAAAGCTGCAGGCATGATTCATTTCAGTGGTGTAATCCTAAAGGGATAAAAGAACAGTGATTCTTTTATCACAACACTCTCAAGATTAGGCAGAGAAGTAGAAAAATGTCTTGGACAGTAAGTACTCCTATCTGACTGCTAAAATCAAAAGCTTGTAATCCAGCCTTAGTGACAAACTGAAGAAGGGACTTTAAAATCTCTGCTGCCTCCTCCAGTTGCTTCCCTGCTCTGGTATTCCAGCATCACATCAATGTTTTATGTGACGAATCCAGCTACAGCCCAATCTCACCCATTTCTCAGTCACTGAATTACAACTGCACTATGGCACCTTCTTGGTGTTATATGACTCCCAGACAAGCTGTATCATCAGTGTATCATAAATCATTCCACCCAGTCTCTCACTGGCTATTCCTATTGCTGCTCACTTCCCTGTATGTTACTGCATATACATGCAATGAATAGGACATGCTAATACATCTTCATCCTATAGGTTAAGAACACTGTTTATGACTCTTTCACAAGGATCTCTAAATCACGACTTTTGGGTACAGACAGGTTTTCCTACTGCTTCTCAATGTCATGCTATGCCCTTCACATTTCTAAAGATTTGAAGTGCTTTTGGTGACCTTAAAGGAGCTGCATTATCAGGAAAAGCCAAACATTTGTCACAAGATTATCAGACATTTTTATAAAGTCATAGATGCTCATAGTTATTATGCTTCTGCATAACAGGCTGAAAATACAATATCTTACCCTGTGCAGGATGTTCTACAATGACATGAGTTTGCATGTCACTCTCTAAACAAAAGTACAAATTAAGAGAGGACAATAAATGCATAAACTGTATATATTGCTCACTGTGGAAATACTCGTTACTGAAGATTGACTAACATGAAAACAACATTGTCCTCTTTTCTGTGATGTAGTAAAGGAACAACAATAGCTGAAGGTTAATTAATACGGAGATTTCAGTAACAGACTCCATATCATATTTCAGATTCAAGTATTGTGTGATCTTGATTAGTAGTAAAATCTAAAAGGTTTTTCTTTCACAGCTGATTTATATAGCTTCAGCTCTTATATTTTTCAGTTGATTTCAAATTTTCTAGTTCACTGTCTGAACCAAAATAGCACATTACTTACTATGTATTGCACCAAACAGAAAATATTACTTGTCTATCCATCTATATATGCACTTTGCTAAGTTTTCTTGGCTTGGGTATTTTTTTCCTAAGAAAAATTTACTTGTCCATTTATTAAAACAGTTTTTGATAATTTCTCTCTCTAAAGGATTTGCCTCAGTGATAATTCTAGAGAGTGGCATTTGTGATATAAAAAAAAATTAAAGGGATTGGCAACATTTCAATCCATTCTTTGTCCTTCATTTTTAAAAATGAGCTATTTTGAAAAAAGAGGTTTGCTCATGTGTGAGCTTAAACCTGTGGAGAAGAGATGGAAGATGAACCTAGATATAACCCAGACACAAACAACTCAGTCTTCAGATAGGCTCACTGGCTTGGCTTTCCATTCC
Organism: Phaethon lepturus; assembly: GCF_000687285.1. Taxonomy (NCBI): domain Eukaryota; kingdom Metazoa; phylum Chordata; class Aves; order Phaethontiformes; family Phaethontidae; genus Phaethon; species Phaethon lepturus. The sequence goes on from NW_010562738.1 coordinate 163,463, forward strand.
TTCTCGAGGAAACAACTGACGTCGTGAAAATATTTTTAATTTGAAGCTACTAGAGATACAACACCACAAATCAAGGCAGTATAGGCTGGGCATGAATAAATTCAAGATAACAAATATAAGGTTACTAATGATCAAAGGAGAGAGGTTCAAAGTAGAAAAGAAGAACCTGTTTTTACATGGTTTGATGTGCTTTTGTCAGTGCCATGTAAAATGTATCTGTGTGAAGGATCAAGGGGTTTGCTTTCCAGCACAGGGCCTTGGGCTGAAGCCAAGAACCAGGACAGAAGACCATGTTCAGTGAGGGGGTTGGCACATTGTCCTTGAATGTCAGTCCTACACTGGCTGTCCTATACAGAGACACTGCTCCAAGTAAGTGAGTGTGCAGGGTGTTAGTTCATACAATTTCTATAACTCAGTAGGAAGGAGCAGTTATTCTGGGAAAGACCTCAGGCCTCAACCAGGTCAGAGTGATCTTGATAAGGCCTGATGAGTCAGAAGTTCCTTCTGGCCCCATGGTCCTTTTCTTGCTGTGCTTGATGCTCATGCTGAGGAGTCATCTATTATAAATGCAAGATTGCTCAGTAACACAGACAAAAGTAAGAATTTCAAATTGAGTAACGGATAAGAGATACAAAGGGTCCCAGTGATTACTTTTCTATCAGGTAAGTTAAGGTTTTTTATGACAAACTCTTTGTCCCTCAGCATCTCCTTTTTAGCATGCACAAGTCTTGCACAAATGTCCTCTGTGGCTGCCCAGCACTGCCTCATTTCCTTCAATGTTGGTTTGGGTTTGCATGTGACATGCAGTCTAGTGGCTGGATTTCTTCTATCACAGTCAGAATACCAAAGTACTGATTAAAAAATATGGCATGCTCTATAGAAAATAAATGTAGCATTCAAAATGCAATTGTTCACACCCACTCTTTGTCTTCCCTGTCTAACCTATAAAGGAATTGTGTGCAGTTTGGATCACAAAGGAGAAAATATTGCTTAAGCTTCTATCTACCTCCATTAGCATGTTATTTTATTCTGCACCTGCAGCTAGCAAATAAATGGAGAGTATTAACTAACTGCATCACTAGGTCCTCAAACATCTTTCTCTGTCAAAGACCTTCACTAGCCTTTCAATTAATTGGTCTGGGCAGATTTTCTGTGGCTGCTAAACACTGTCATTTCCTTAAAGCTAACACATCTTCAGTGAAGATGCTGTTGTCAGCTGGGCTTGAGTAGTAGTGATGCAAGCCAAGATGTTTTCTACCAGTGACACCAACTTCTTGCCTGATGCTAATCTTGATAGCTTGTTTCCTTCTGCCATTAAAGATCTCGGTGACAGACTATCACAGTGTAAGCTCTTCCCTTCATTTACTTCTAAAATGTCTCCTTTTACTTGTGTCCCAGTCCTGTCAATCTGCAAGAAGCTCTTTTTGCGTAACAAGTCAGAGATAGTCAGGAAATAGCTGCGTTTATCTACTGAAATTACTTCCTTTATTTATTCTTTTCCCTTTTCTCCCCACCTTAAAAAGTGCATCTTTTTGCATACTTTCTCTGAGCAAATAAACAAGACTTGTGTCTGTGCTGAGGGGAGTACCAGGCTGGACATTCACATGCCTCATAGGAAATTCTTCAAGAAAAGCAACACAGAAATGCCAAAGAATAGTCATCAGTGGTAAAAGAATATCAGTAACAAAAGCACAGGTCTGTCTTAGATGCCTACTGGAGGATAAGGCATAATTTAAAAGCTAAATATTAAGGCTGCAAATGAGAGTGCAGTCAGAATATGGGAGAGGATGCTGGAGTTACGTGGCAGCTTCAGTTTCCGTGGGACCTTGGACAACTCATCCTTCACCTATGCCACACCACGCCAGTGAGCAGCCTCAGCCATGCGTCTGCTCTGCCTCAGGAGTGCAGCAAATCTGAGCTTGTGGTGATGGAGTGGTTTGGGGTGACTTGCGTGGCAAGTGCTATGTAACCATAGGTAATAGAAAGGAGAATAGATCTCTTTTATGTGAAACTTAGGTGCTGAGAATTACAGCTAAATGAAACTGAAGTACTGCCTTGACCTTTTACTCTTTCATGACAAGTGGTTTAATCAACAACCTCTGACATCTTACCTAAAAATCAGGCCTTTCTTTTTAGCTTACAGTAGGAGAATATTGAAATGCAATTACAGTCATACTTCCTTTACAACTGGATTGCCTCATGAATGCCAAATCGTTTTTGAAGTTCTGAAAACAAATGGCCTGTATTCACCTATACTTCAGCTGAATGCAGCATATAGGTGTCTCGAACACTGAGTGCTCTTTCTTTCTTTGAAGGGTTTTTTCCAAGTTTATCAGTTCTCTGAAACATGGACATGTGAAACCTCCTTTTCTATATATTTTTCCCAGGCCTTATGTTGCTGGCTTTGCAGTGACTTGTAGGTTGAATATCGTGGCACTGGTTTGTGGTAGTTTATTCCTAAGCTCAACCTTTGCTTTACAAAGACTTGCAGAATGACTCCTATGAAGACAGTGATTTTGCGGGGCTGGACTCTAAACTTGGTTTAACCAAACTTTCTCTGTCACCTGCAGTTATTCATTCCCTGGGTTTGCTTCTAGTTCTCCTCTAGATAAGCAGCACCTACCTTACAGGAATGTTATAAATGGCCCTAACCCTCCAATAGCTTATTTGTGGCTATTGTGTTTATGTCACAATTATGTCATATATTGGGCCTATGTGTCTTAGGTTTCTCTGGTCTGGATGGACACAAACCGTAGGTCTCCCAGTCTCACTCGCTTGGGGCTGTCTCTATATCTGCCATCTTTGGCAAACTGGAACCCACTGCCCCTGTCCTGAAACCAGCTCTGCTCCTCAGAGAAGTCTCAAAGCTGCGCAATCTCAAAGTTCAAAGGCAAGCAAATACCACGTGGCTGGGAATTTAAATGCAGCTAAAAGTAAATCTCTGCTGGCACACCTTCTTCAGCATATCTTGTTGTTCGGCTAAAACCTAGTCTTTATTGACTACTTGCTTCATTAAGTTATTCTTTACCTTCTTGCCAACAGATAGAAGGAGATGCAAGTAAGAGTTGTGTCTTGTCAAGGCTCACTATGTATTAAATATTCAGTAATACATTTTCATTTACCTGAATTAACAGGGAGTATATAGAGAGCTACTTGACATGACCACATCTGGTACAAAATATTACCTCCTTTTAAGAATACTGCTGGAAGATAACTTTTGGGAGCTTTCTAAAACTGGTTTTATCAGATGCTTTATTTTAGTTGAAGTTATTCAGATTCTGGTCATGCAGCCTTTAAATGCTAATATGCAATATGCTAAGAGAACAGCAGAAATATTTATCTGAGCATCCAACAGTATTTATACCTTACTTCTGGTAATGCATTTAACATGTAAGTAAAATGTTCCATTAAGAGCTTTTAGAGGCATAACTTCAAAATGAAAAACCTATGTTTCATTAGCTATAAAAATATCCAGAGCATTTCCTGGAAATGGGTTACCAAATCTTAATTCTTGTCACCTCTAATATGGATTAATTATTTAACATTTAACCAATTTATCCTCGGAATCCAACAGACAGAGCTTTGCCACTGAGGCAAAGGACAGACTCCTAAATCCATACATACTAGAATACATCATATGCTGACTGTGTTATAGGTCTCATAATTGATTCAGAGTACCTTCCTAAATATTACCTGATTCTGACTAGGGATGATATTGTAGTGATATTCATAGTTGTGGAATATGTTCCTCTGGACAACGATAGTATTTAATATTTACTGGACAGTAGCAACACATACTTCTTTCCAAGATGACGCTGTAAATTTTGTCAGGAAAATAGTACTTCTAACAATTTATTGTAAGGTTGCATTTATGGTGCTTACAAATTTTTACAGTATATATATTTATATATACTGCTAATAAAAATGCTTTGAGCTGTACTATTAAAATTTTATCATCTAGCTGAAGAATTTTATGATTGATACAGTAAGAACAAGAACTGGAAATGATGCTTTTATGATGTGTTTTTCTGTGACTGTCACAAATATGTACCCATTCAACAGGTACAAGGGCATATTATGGATTTGTTCATAAATCATTTTTTTACGTAGATAAGCTTTGACATTTCCAAGAAGGCAGAGTTCTACTATCTCAGATAACTAGCACCTAAGATATTATGGGAAGGAAGTCTAAGACATAAGATACAAGTAAATAAGGAAGCAGAATCAGAAACACCAATTAGTGTAAACAAAGGAAGGATAGGACTGTAATGGGAGCCATCAGCCTGGCTAAACAATGGGTTCTTCCTCAAGAAATAAGAGGGAAGTTTACAGAAAGGAGAAACTAGGTCATATTAGAGGGGAATATGATAGAGTGATAAGAGTTCAAGGCACAAAAAAGGCAAAGCTAGCAAAGGTCATAAAAGGTAGCAAGAGAGTCAATATAAGTGATAGAAGGAAATGCTGCTGGAAATGTATGCTGTCATATATGCTGTAGGAAAATGCTATGTTACAGTTAGAGAGGGAAATTTATTGGGAAATGGCATCAAGAAGGTTACCAGATATATGACATTCCTTGCATCAATGTTTTTAAAGAATGACATTTGCAGTGAGGTGACTGACACAAGTCCTGTTAATGACAAAAAAGATATTACTTTAGCCTAGAATGAGGAAAGCAGAGGGATTAGTGAACACCTATAGAAGTTGGAGATTTTGAAATTGCTTGATACAATAAAACTTGTCCTATATCACTTAAACAGGTAACCTAAGCAATACGATTTAGTGGTTACTCTAAAAGGGCTCTTGGAATATGGTGAGATACTAAATCACTGAAGAGGAACAAAATCAGACTTCTCTTGAACAAAGAGAAAAGCACGGTCTGCAAAAACTGAATTATATATGAACCACCTAATTTTAATTTCTCAGAAAGATTCTGGGAGCAAATGAGTACTAAGAAGAAACAAAGATGATCAACAGCCAACATGGATTCATTGAGGACAAATCATATCAAAGAAATCTGATTTCTTGATATAATAGAGAAATAGGACTCATGAATAGAGAAGCAACAGCAGGTACCCATTATACAAATGTTAATCTGATACTGTTTCAGAGGAGATTCTCATAGCAAGCTAGGGACATTTGGTCTAGATAACACTATCACATGTTGGCTATGAAACCTGTAACTGAGCCCACTGTCAAAAGGAAGAATGTATGGACTGAACTTCTACAAGTGTCATTGACTCCAGTACTGCCAGCTGTAACTAGGCAAAATGAAACTGGACTAGAACTGAAATGGATTTTGATATAGAAGTGGCCTGAAAAAATGAGATGCAATTCAGTAAAGATGAATGTAAACTTTTCTGCTTAGGTGTGAGCAATCAGTAGCATAAACACAAGCTGTGAAATAGCTGATTTCATAGCAGCGTTACAGAAAAAGTTCTTCAGGTAAAATGGATTACAACATGAATATGACTCAAATATTAACATTTTTGGAAAGGGCATATAAATGGATAAACAGTATGTATAAACAGCAGCCTAGCTGTATCTTAAGTTCATTGTCCAATTTGGATGCCATAATTCTTGAAAGATGTTGATCAGCTGGACACAATCCAGAGAAGAATGATCAGAGGTTTAGAAGATATTGAAAAAAAAAAAGAAAAAAAAAGTTTAAATGGGGTTGTGTAAAATCTAGGGGAGAAAAGGCTGAAGAGGCGATGACAACAGCCTTTGAAATCATAGAAGACTGCTGTAAAGAGGAAGGGAACAATTTGCTCTTTATCATGTATAGAACAAGAAATAGTGTGCTTAAATGGCAGTAAGAAAGATTGAGTTTAGATGTCAGGAAAACCTTTTCAACAATAAAGGTAGTAATGCACTAGAACAAATTGCCTCAGAGACTGAAGAAGTCATTGGAAGTCTCTGAGAATAGGTTAGACAAGCACCAGTAAAGATCACTTAGTCTGGCCATGGAGAAAGGGGATGCAAAAGGAAGACATGCTGCTCTTCTCCAGACCTATTTTTTAATGTTTCTATGGACATGCTAGAAAAGAATACTGAGTGTGGACCAAAATTGTACAAGGTTTTGTCAAGTATAACTGAATCCTGTAATGGATATATAATGTCAACAGCAGGGAGAAGGAGCGTGAGGGCGTGCCCAGCTCAGCAGAACTCAAGTTCAAGGTTGGGCTACTGCTGAGATTAGCAAGAAATGGCTGCCTGAGACAGAAGTTTCTGCCTCCTACCTGGGGATCTGGGAGGGCTGTCACCACACTCCTACTTTATTCCTACAGGAGTATTTTGGTGGTAAAATGAGATGGAAAGTTGAATGTACACTTACGGTAATAAAATCCCTCCCTGTTATTGAGGTCAGTGTCTTTAAAGACCATCTGGTGAACTAAGCTGCTTTATAATGCATATTCTAGAAATTCATATGAAAAAACTAAATTCCTGTGACTTCACTTTTTCCAGAAAAACTGTTTAATGAACAGCTTCTAAAGAACAAGTCACAGTTGCTGGGTGCCTTCTGATGACCTGCTGTTAATGATGTGTTCTTGGTGTTAATGATATGCAGCTCGTTTTATATTACTTGCTTCCACCATGAAGTATAGTGAGCCCTCCAGAAAGACCATCTCCATAGTCACCCCAAATAACTATTTTATAACACTTTCACAGTTATAATTTTAGACTTTATAGGAAGCATAATGGACCAATTAATGGGGGTGTCTAAGTCCAAGAATCAGAAGGTCACTGGAGTCACCTTTCCTCCTCCTCAGATGACACAAAGAACTCGCTAATGCTTGCTTCCTTCTTTCCTTATGCCAGTTATTGAAGAAAATCCAGTGCTGACAGAGCCATGATGTATGTCCAGCTTTGGTACTCCATCCCTGCTACCTAATGTATTATTAATACAGTAATAAAGCTTTAAATTTTTTACTCCGTCTCACCAGAATACCAGTTTTTCTCCATTTCCCTTTCTTAGGATCCAAGCTCTATCTTCACAGCCCAGCATACAGAAATCTCCATCCTACCTCTTCAGCTTAATCGAAACTTATTACTGACCCAGATCTTCCTACTCTCAATACATTCTGAACAATGATGTAATATACATAATTTCAGTCCTCTGTCAACAATTTTTGGCCACACTCCAAACTTGTTTGTTTGATACCTCCTACTGATAGAATTATGCTGACTGCTGTGCATGGTTCTTGAAGGGAAGATCACAAGCAAGTTTCAAGGGATGGTTTATATAATTCTCATGCGCTTTCTCACAGCACAGGGTACTATCAGGGCAACTGCTGGTTTATGAGAAGACAAACAGTATGTGCATTTTTCATAAATAAAAGAAATAAGTTCTAGAAAGCCTCTACTTAGTATGACATATTATTCATTTGTCAAAAATATTTGGACAAGAGTTGTTCAAGAAAATATTTGTGAACCCTGAAAGTTTCATCCAACTTTGACATGTATAATGGTTACCTCTTAGTGGCCTTTGCAAACTATTCAGCAAACACTTACAGATACTGCATAAGATTAGTACGGAACAGTACATGAACACTTGATGACAAAAAAGGGTTACATTCTTGAATGGTAACCAAAATGCATGTCATCCAAAATGCAACTTAGAGGTAACCTGCAAACATCCAGTAAGTGAAAGAGAGATGTAGAGCCCAACTGTACTTAGAAGTAACAACAATTTGAACTTCCCAACAATTGTCCAGCATAACCTGAAGCTGAACTATGCAGCAGAAAATCTTACAAGACCCAGAGTCCAGGTGCCCACTACAAGCTGCCTAGAAGCTGTTGTCATAAATGCTGCCAGAAATAGGCTGAAGAATCCAGACTCTCATGTCCCAGAGTTCAGGGTTGGTTGTGTTCAGGGCCTCACTGGCTCTAGTTAGTAGGGGAAAGCAAATAAATAAATTCTTTTTATCTTTTTGTCAACAGTTTGTGAAATCCAGACATACTGTTGAGTGGTGCAGGATGCTAAACATTAGAAGTGCCTGTTTATACCTTTGGCTTAGTGTGCTCACAGAAGATCAAGGGATCCAGCTGGCACTGAGAATACTCCTGTGCTTTAAAGGAAATGCTCCCTTAAATAAAATATTTAGTAAGCGCTGATCATAAAATTAATTCAAAGACATAGCCAAGTACTGCCATGTGTTAATTACTATGAAATATCTAAGAACATACTAGCAAATGGATAGTTAATCATCACAAATATTCATGGATCAAGCAGCCCCATATAAAGCTTCATTTTATGTGTAAGGAGGAAATATATTTATTGCAAAAATATAAGCCCCAAACTCAAACTGTGCTTCCTTCATTTGGAAACTCCATTAACTTAAAGCAAACAGGTAAATTAGTTTGCTTTTTCTTTATTTCTATGTCTTTTCATCTGAATTTGCTAAAACCCCCTTCACTAACTTTTCTAAGTAACTATCCTATTTAAGTAATTTTTGTCACCATTTAATTGCAGCTACTATTGAGAGAGAAGGCATTTAAAAGCACAACAAAAACAGTGAAGGCTTCAATACACAAAAGATTGTAAATGCATCAAAGGACCTGAAGTTCCTATATACCAGTTTGACCCCTAAATCTCTTAACACCAACAAAACATGCCATAGGATGATCATTAATGTCAGAAATGGGTAAATTCTCAAGATTAATGTCTCCCTTGGGAGACAGTAGTTACCCCTTCAAACTTGTAGGAAAACAAAGCTTTAAGCAGAGTCAAGGGGTTGTTTGTTTTCCACACAGTCACCAGGACCACACTTTTGAGTATTTTTGCAACAACTTTTTACTTAACTGTTAAAATGACCAAACTAAGCTTGTCTATTTCCAACAGTAAATAGAGTCAAATATAACCTTTGCCAGCAAGGTTACTTCATCTGTAGGATTTCTGGACTTGCTCTACTAAAGAAAGAAACCCACCTGGGACTGTCCCAGCCTTTTTTCTTGTGCTTTTATTCTGTCTGTACTCTTGCAGGCCATTGGTATTGAAACCAGCTCTTAAATATGATGTTTGAAATTCAGGCTTAATTAAATACCACTTCTGGTTGTTGTATTACAGTGAGGTTTTATCCAATTTAAAGTTGCATCCTCTAAGCATGCTCCCCAGCCATTCAGTTTTGTAAAGTGTGATATGATGCTGTGACAGGCATGTGGGGCAAGAGAACTATCTAATGAGCTGATGAGACTTGCAAAAGGAAGAACAGACAGAACAGTGATAAGGTTTAGGCTACACACATGCTAGGCATTTACCCAAAAGAGATTTCAAAGAGTGCTTGGATTCTGTTTGTGAGATAATTTAGTATGGAATTTTATGGCTACATTATTCATATTCTGAGCATATTGATTCTTTTTGTGCTTAGAAATCATCAGCTATATTTTGTTACTTACAGTTTATGAGCCACTAGCTGCAAAAAAGAAAAACTCTATGTGTAAAACTCAGGGGATGCAACCTTAATACTGCTTAAATGAGTTTAACCTGTGCCATCAGCACAGGTGTAGGTCATTGAATGTTTTTAGGCATCAGGCCAAAACCATTCCAGCTTATTTGTTGGGATGAAATTCTGGAAGGTCAGGAGCTGACATGAAAACTCAAAATGCGGAGACAGGAGAAATACAAGCAGCTGGGACAAAATGACAGGTTATGAACGGAGGGGCTGCAGAGTGATTCTTTTCAGCCTCTGCTGAAACAGGCATCTCAAGCACAACTTTGGATGTGACCTTAACCAAAAACAGTTCCTCTAGCTAATCACAGTGGTTTGCAGCCCCACTAACAGTTATAGTTAGTGTAGAAGAGCTTTTTCATTCATCTATTGTTCATAAATTTGTTTGTTTTTTTTTTTTAATTGTAAGGACTTCGGATGTGTTTGAAAAAACTCACCCTTATCCACTACAAAGGATGCAGACTCACTTTGGATGATAAGTAATGATGAGATAAAATCAGAGATAGAAGCAAGGTCAAAACCACTAATCTGGGAAGCATTACCTCTTAAAGTAGCTGGAACCTAAGGCAAAGATCAGGAGAGATACCAGGTAAGTTCTCATGGATTTCATTAGGACTAGCATGTGACAGGACTGTACAGCATCCTGTATGGATATATCTGTTCCAGTATGCTAACAAGCCTAAGCTATGGAGAACTTGTGTTTCTTGATGATACTGCTTACATGAGTAAAATTAATCATGTTTTTAAATGGTTGACTTAATATATTTTCCTAGTCATAATTTGAAAATATTTCAAATTAGCTTGTTAAAAACTTCTAAATGTTTTTTTTTTTAAATGTAGAATAAATCTATCCTTTTCTGTATAATCTTGAGATTTAGCTTCAGCACCATAAAGAAGATCTCCTTCCACTAATATTGTGGTGAAAAAGCCATTTACTGGAATTTTCACATTTAACTTATACTGATTGATGCACAAAAATAATGAGAAAGTCTTTTTCTTTGTGTTACTTTGAAGGTATCCATATATCCCTAAAGACGTACCAGAATAACATCTAAGGTTTGGAAAAATTGTCTGAAACTTATTGTTTTAAAGATGTAAAATTTTCTTCTCAAACTTTTTAAATGTTGTAAGAAACTTTTGCCTCTGATAGAATAGAAAGAGCCCATGTATTCAAAATTTCCTAGTAACTCAGATTAAAGTTTTAAAATCTGGTTTTGTTCTGATATTTATTAATTATAAAAGGAAAGTAACTTTAGGGAATAAACTTTTTTTTTTCTTTCAGATGGCTCTTCACAAATGACATATTTGTGCAAAAAATATTTAAGTTGTGGATTCCACCATTCTAAGATATTAAGAAAATCATTTTCTGAAACAAGAACACAAATGTTCTTGTCGGGATGCCATTTGCCTTGTTTATTCAAAATAATAACTTCATTTCACTTTTATTAATAAGTGAAATGAGCCAGATTTATCAGAAGTAAGAAAGGTTCATCAGCCAGGGAAAGA
>NW_010562738.1:174446-220406 GCF_000687285.1 Phaethon lepturus
AGAGCAAAGAGGGAGTTTGAAGACCGGTCTTGATGACTGGTAAATTATGTTCCTGTCATTAACTGACTCTATGGGGCTGTCACTCCAGTGAGAAAACACTTTGAAAAGCGTGGAATAATTCACTGCACAGTCATAGTAGGTGCATATGGACTACGTAGATAATTACATGTCTTTTGTAAGATGTTAGGACATATGGACACTGATTGACCCTTGATTTTTGTTTTTATTTAAAAACAATTTGAACTGAAAAGCCAAATCTCACCTTGGTCTAAAACAAAACATCATCTAAACCAAAACAAAGCAAAACCAGGCTGTTGGTTCTTCCAGACGTTTATCTCTGATTTGTGAACAGAAGGGAAAATAGCTGTGTTCACTAATAACCTGGCACCTACTTCCCTTCCATGGAGAAGCAGTTTCACAGCTGGCAAATAAATCACGCCTTTGCAACAGTGCTTTAGCAAAGAGCTCCTGTTCTGTCTATTTTGGATGAGAGATGGCGTATTGAACGTGTCGGGCTTGGACTCTGCATCTTCCTGAAATCTCATCAAAACCTAGTGCCTGAGCAGCTTCGAGTCAGATGCCAGGAGTGACAAAAGGGCCAGCTAACTGCTTGCGGCTGCCTGACTGGCAAGCTGTCACTCTGCTGTCAGGGAGTAATCCATTTGATAGGTCTTGTCACTCAGGGAAAGACGTGATTATGGAGAGAAAAACAACAAACAGAGGCTAGAGCCTTTTTGCCTCTAGGCTTAGAGCAAAATAATTGGTGCCTCTAAGACTTTAAATTAACATCACTTTTAGGCATCTCACCTTATTACTTTGACGAGATTATGAGCAGAGCGCACCCGCTCCATTCAGGCCTACGCTCGCTACCTTCCCAGTGGGGTTTTGCGGTAAGAAATTCTAGTATCGGCTCGGATGTGCCGCTTGGTTCATTCCTTTGAATGTTGCACCGACACCACAGGCACCTGATCCTCATTGCCTTAAATAGTTGCTATCACCCACCCATGCGAAGCAAACGTGGAGAAAGTGCAGACGGCAGCCCAGCCAAAACGCTTGCTCTTTGCCTCTGCAGCACACGGACAAGGAGAGGCAGAGGTTTGTTCCCAGTGGTAGGAAACTGAAGACATCAGAAGAGAGAAACGAAGAGCACGCCGTGTTTATTCCCTCCTTTCTGCCCAGCAAACACCCTAAGGAGCTATTGAAAGCTTTGTGTTGGCATATGTGTCTGTGGACAACCAAAAAATTATGCTTTCTTTCTCACTGAGTTGCTTGAGGTAAGGGAAGAGGAAACCTGGGGAATTCTCATTCCGGAAGGATAAAATGTTGATCCAAACAACCAGGTCCAAAATGAATGTTTTTTACCAGCATCTATTAAGCAGGTGGAGTATGTTACTGAAAAAATTGCTAGAAAATATCAGGTGTTTCAGTACCACTTACAGGTGAATTCAGTGTTAGTAAAACAGCCGACAAGCAAGTGAAATATCAGTAAGGTGTTTCTGGGTGGGGAAATGGTAAAATCCATCTGATTTAGATGCACCTGGCATGCAGGCACCAGTGCTTGATGGTGACTCTTACAGTCTCACCTAACTCTCTAAATGCCGAAGATTTCATGAGTAGAGTTTTGCAACCATCATCCTGGCAAGAAGAGGCACAAAGATCTCTAAAGGCCTTCAGATGAGGCATTCTACTATTTCCCAGCATTTAGGGGCCAACCTTGTAAGTGTGCTCAGCATTGTAGAAATTGCCATTTTCATTAATTCATTAATTGCTACCCCATATAACCACAGAAGTAATGGGTTCAGGGCTTCCTCAGCTTCTCCTTTATTTCTCAGCTGTGCCCTAACCCACCTGGCTAGGCTAGCTTATCACTTGTTCAAGGAGAGCTATTTTGTGAGATGGCTGCCTAATAGAGAGCTTAATTGCCAAAGACATTACATGATCCTGGGAGCATGGATCTGATGCTGTGCCTCCAGTCTTGCCCCGTTCCTCCTTTTTAGAAATGAGTGAGAGCGTGTCTCCCTTTTTCTCTCCTTCCTCCCTAGCCCAGTTTCTACATTTTTCCCCAAAAGTGAGAGATAAAGATTTGAATCTCTTCACGCTGAGGGGAAAAGAACCAAGGTCCTCAGATGTTTGTTTTTATCTCAGCTGAGAAAAATCACAATGAATTCAATCAGTTGCTCATAAATGCTCATTTCTCATAAGCAGATAGCATTTACTGTGTCCAAAACTATGTTTCACTTTTCAGCTTCACTATAACTTTTATTAGGCTATTAAGGCATTATTAATGCTGTATACAGTTTTTCAGAAGGAAAATCTGATATCAAAACATAAGTGTAAGTTATGGGAAGGATGAGAGTACGTGGATGTCTGCTCAGCAATGCAGTGCTGAAAAGAATAAGTGATATAAAAGCAAATATCTTGTTAAAATGTTACTTGTTACCAGCTAGGAGGAAAATTTTTTCAAATGCATATATTGTCTGCATAATAAGCTCTGGTGGGCTTCATTAAAACATGTATCTTCTATAAATAAAATACTAAATTTGTCTGTGATTCCACTTAGTAGATAGTGGAATGTAGTCCACTGTTCTACTGTTTGAACTTTAAACTGGATTTTGAAGAGTTATAGAACATACAGTAAAGAATCATAAAGGATATCTTAAGGAAGAAAATACCATCTACTTCATTACGAAAGAGCACATAGGAAAGGGATTTACTAGGAGGGTAAGCAGCATATAAGTGTGTTTATAAAGTGAGGCATAAATACTCGTAAGAAAAGACAAAAGCTTTTTTAACAATAAAACCAATTAATACCAAAATGCAGATTACTGGTTCTCCAGTCCAGCACACTGTCTCATAAAGGGATACAGAGTAGAGACACCCATTTCCATGAGCTTTGATGGCTGAATTATCTCTCCTTTTAAAACACTGATTTATTTATTTTTTTGGACAGGAATCCCTTGGTACCATTTAACAGCAGGGACTATTTTGAATGGATGGCCTAGAAAGGCAGTGATCTCTAATTTTTGTACACATATAGCGTGGCAGAGATAGTAAAATATGCCTTAAAAAAATTAAGAATATGACAAAGTTTGAGAACTGATCCCTTTTTCCTTCTACAGAACATTTTTAAATCCTTCCACATTAATTCAACCACTCCAGTTTTGAATACATAATGATGGTTGTAGATGTTTTACTATAAGTTAAACACTGAATCTGAATTTCTCCTAAATGAGTTTTTGAGTTTTGGAGCTATCTTTGTTGACTTCATCTTAGGTATCCTTTTGCTTTGCTCCATAGCATGATAGATGAGGTTTGAACTTAATTTTTTTCTTCCATTAAATTCAGTGGCATTTAGAGGCCTAATCTAGTTTTCTCTGCATAGTTTTATCTGAAGTAATAATGGCTAAAATACATGAAGTCTTGAGTTTTACTCTCTAAGCCTGTTTTCTTTTTTTTCTCAAAGTCTTACTAAAGTGAAGTTACTCTTCTAATGTCCTTTTTGGTTGTTTCAAATAATCTTTATTTATACTTCTCTCTTTCTGTTTGATTTTAATATTAAAGTTTCCTCCATGTTTATGTCTCTGTACAGGACACATCTATTTCTACCAATACGAATTTCTAGTAATACGATTTTTGTGCTCCAAAACCCTTGATTTTACTATACTTATCTCTCTCTTTTTAATGACATAATCCACTTTAATAAACTTTTGAAAATATTTATATTTCAGCATAAATCTACATCCCTATGCACTGTAATTTTATTATTTTAGTTTCTCTTGTGTTTTTTGTCTTGCTTTCTTGTCTCCATTTCTCCAATTAAAGCTGTCTGTGGTTTGTTTCAGGAAAGAGTTATAAGGGTAATCCAGGGAAAACTCTTCATGTAGCCATTAGATTTATTAGGCAATCCCAGCAGTCATTCAGGAAGAACAATATGCTATGTTCTTATACAGGTTGGTCAAAACCAAAGTAGCCAAAAATTCATCATCAAAACTTGTTCCCTGGTTAGACGACACTTAGCATTGAAACAAGTGGAAATATATTGCAGCCTGCGAACCTTCAAACACCACCCTTGCCACAAGGGCAGTCTCGGTTACATAGGTACCATTTGTGCCCAGCACCCTACCTTCCTGAAGGCGCCTTTTGAAGCCAGGTCTTCGCAGGCACCCCCATCAGCCCATGCACCCTAGTAAGCATTCAGACTCACTCATGTGAGTGAGGGGAAAAGTCTGTGTCTGTGGGGAAAAGCAAGACAAGAGGCAGCTGCTAGAAGTCAGAGAAGCCAAATGAAGTTAAAAGCCTAATGCACACGAGTGTTTAACCACTGGAATTAATACGAAAGATGCTGACAGACTCTTTTTATCAGTCACCTTTTAAACATTTGTAATTGGGATCACCACAAGAGAATTATATTAATATGTAGAGGAGGTAATATTGAAGAGAACAGATGAGATGAGAATTGAATTTGTGAAGCTTGTTTTATCCGTGAGGACCAATGCACTGCAGTTGAAATATGAAATACCCGTGCCCCAGGAGTTATGTAGTATCATTGATTCATTTAAGTGGCATGAGGGCTAAAAAAGTCAAGAAATTCTAACCCAAATCACCCAAAAGTTTTCACCAACTTAAAATGCGTGAATCAGCAGTAGATGTAAGCAATGCGCCTGCATCTTTATCCTTCACAGTGCTGGATGCTTTCCCCAAAAGAGAAAAGGGACAAAAGCCCGTCTTGTACCCTCCCCATATCCTTCTGGATTCAGAGCCCTCCCTGGCTGCAGCGTGACGTGAAACAAGTTGCTGGAGGATTGGCCTCAACAGCACTTCTGTCCCCCCCCAGGGAAAGATAAGGCCTTACCTTTCCCATGTGTCCATCTGAAAAGATAGGGCTGGTATTATACTGTTACACTTGGAGCAAGTATGTAATGTTTTAGAATTTTTATGAGAGGCACAAGAGAGATACTAATTTTGGGTGCCACAGCAACATTTCCAGACCTTTAAAATTTATTACTGTGGCTCTTTAATAGGAGAACTTTTTTTTTTTTTCAAATTATCATAAGAAATTTTGGTGGTAATCAATTTCTTTAATGAACAAAGTTCATTATTACTGTGAAGTTGCCATCTGTTGAGATGCTTTTTAAAAGTAATTTGTCACAAATTACAAATCCCTGATAAACTATCTAATATTAAATGGTTTTGTGAAGTATATTTGCTTTCTATATATAAGGAACAGGCTCTCATATTTTACAATGAAATCAAAATTTCAAATAAAGACGTAATATTTTTCCCTTTCCTTTCCATAAGTATGGGCTGCACTGTCTTATTGTTGTCTTTTGTGTGGACAAGAGAAATAGCAGTCAGGAACAAACAGGAAAAAAAAAAAGGAAAAAACACCACTATTTAGTCAAAGAGACTAAATTAGAAACTAATTCAAACCTTATTAATCTCACTTGGGAAGCTCCCACTGGCTTTAGTCATTTTTGGATCCAGCTCTTAAATTAGGTAATTAATATTTTGAATCACACTGATTCTAAGTACCACATAATTTATGTTTAGGTATTCTTCTGGCTTCCAGAGCATTAGGGAAAACTGCCATGAGCAGAAGTGCCTACAGTTCATCTGAGACAGTGTGCTGTTTTACTGCCAAAGCACAAATCTTGTTTTATTTGTCTGTCTGCAAACAGGTTGCCTCCAGGTAATTAAATGAAACAGTAGTTGAAGGCAAAGTGGTCAGACCTTTCATTCTCTTAAAGAACCAGAACATATTAACCAGGTAGTTTACAGCTTCTATCTTCCAGTACTAAAGGGAGTATAGCCAGTTTATCCTGATACTCAGAGTAGTCTGTTCAGATTCTCAGTAACAAACGTAACAGAGAAAATACATCATGAGTCTCTGGGGCTGTGGATGGCTCTGGCCGAGGTGGATGGTTTCATTTCATGAAGTTTCATGAGGTTCATACTTTCCCTGAAGTACCTGGCTTTAACAACTCTAAATGGAAACCCAAACAATGCTATTAGTAGTGTGCAGTAGCTATAAAGTCACCCTTACAGTGTCGGTGACACATTTAGATGCATTGAAATGAAAAACAATCCAGAAATGCAGTACTTGCTATCTCTGCAAACTGCATCTCTCTTCGTCCCTGCCTTTGAATGACATGCTTTAGGGTTCACAACACACAGCTACACAGTGCCTTCACTCAGTGGAAAAGGACTGTGATAATGGAAATGATAGCCTTTGCCACAGAAAAATACAGGAATTGGTAACTAGTTTATTCAGGGCAATAAGAAAACCTTGCACTTACCTACTGCTCTGGATTCTTTATATCATTTAGTGGTCAGCCCTGTCTAAAATAGGGGTTGGTACAGATGTACATATCTCCCAGAGGGAGCTTGGGAAAGAAATAAAATGGTTCAGTACAGAATACACTTTTCCTTGTGACTTGGAAGAGTATGAATTTGTGGGACAGAAGAGGAGCTGCTCATTGCTGTGGCTGTACCCACAGGAGCCAACAAGAAACTAAGGGAGAGTGCAGTGCCTGGGACCATGGAGCATCATCCCCCATCAGTGATAGGGACAATCTTTCAGTCCCCTTCTATTACCTGCTCCCAGTCACTAGTTTCTGCAGTTGCCGAAAGAGATATAAATCTATGTAGACTCATGGTCAAAGCACGGTATCTTTTTCCTGCTCTGTGGGTATCTGTATGTAGCTTTCTAGTATAATTTCCCAAACACTCTGTATATCTGGGAAGGAAGTTCTTCTATCCTACAAATGCTTGGAATTTAAAATTGTTTCTTATTCCAGAAGCAAATTAATGGACAGCTTATGAGATGCCCTTTTTGCAGTCATTTTGATTGAGGGTTAATAATGACATGAGCACTGCAGATGGAAGAAGAGAGATTGAATACTATGCTGTGTGATTACAGAGTTAGCAGAATTAATTTCAAGTGCCTGTGTCAAAAGACATTTAAGATAGTACTACAAAAGATAATTGATGCAAAAAGGGAGGCTGAGAGAGGACAGTCCCAGAGAAGCCGATAGCCTGTGACATGACATGAGTTTGTGGTACTCCAGTGTTTGTCTGAGACAATTTGCTATACATGAGTTTTTTCTCCTGCTTTTTACCGACTGAAAGCATTTCCAATCAAAACTGTTTTAGGTTCTGGTGGTACTTGCCTTCCGTCTCCTATCTTTAACCCCTCCCAAAGTATAACTGAAGAAATTAATCCTCATCTGCTCATGTTTGAGACACAAATATTTTTGTGCAGATTCAAGTCTTAAGCATAGTTTTTCTGGTACCACTTTTCCTTGAATTTGCGTATAATTCATAAATAAGCATTTGTGACTACTCAATCCACTGATAAACCACATTCTCAGAGATTGCAACACTTGCTAACAGTCTGGTGAGGAAACAGTAGGAAGGGCAGTGTTCAGTGCCTCCCTGAAGTTGTATTGCTTCTGCTGATGTCACTCCTGGAGCTAACATCTTCAGAAAGAGTTATTCAGCTTTCTCTATCCTCCCCTGCTTTTCTGAGCCAGCTTAATCTCTTCTGACACAAGTACTTTATTATTCATTTAGAACTAAGTAAAATTCATCACATATCAAAAAACCATCAACTGTAAGCATCGTCTCTTTACTGTTTATTTCAATGTTTTTTTCAGCTTTCACATTGTTTTTTTAATGGCATCTACTTTTCTTGTTCTTTTGAACAAAGGTCTCTGAATTTTTTTTGGTACTGTTGGATATATTTACTGGAAAATGTTTTCCCTTATCCAACCATGATCAGAAAACTTATCCCATGAAATCTGGAAAACCGTGATTCATTCGTTTAGCTGCAGAGTTCACGGTAGTCATCCTGCAGCAATGATTCTCCCTCCCCTCTAAGCTCTGGGCCACAGACAAAAGAGTCCAGTTTTAGGTGTTTTTTGTCTTTTTTCCAAGTCTTCCATTGTCTTGGATAGTGCTCTCTGATTGCTGAGAGACCATCTGCTGAAACAACTATGTTCTTCACAAACAGCAGAAATGTCAGACAATAAACTGAGGCTCATCAGCATAAAAAGCACAGCCGAGGATCTCTTCTCAACAAGAAAACACCCAGCATCCTGTCTGCTGAATGAACTGAATCTGTTCTTAGGCTTAAATATAAGACAGATAAAAAAGGACCAAACTGCAGTTCTAGGAGCTTACAGATGAGAAACGAGAGAAAAGAGAACAGATTTGTCTGTTAGACTCCAGACAGAGTAACACCCCCATCTGTCATGTTCTTATATGTTTATACCAATGACTCCTGATCTTTGAAGATATTGGAAGACCAAGATCCCAGTACATTAGTAACCATGTCTGTTGTTACCTATTTCAGATCAAGAAGCAAACCTGATGTTATCTGAATCTATTTTATTCTTCGGCCTCCCACAACCTGTTGTCTTTTAATGGCTTTTGTTTCTTCACTGATGTCTCTGTTTATACTCACAGCCATGTCCCAGTAAGTTTATTACCAATTCATGAGCAAAGCTGAATTTCTGTCTCTAGAAAAGGAAGATTCTTAAATTTAATTAGCATTCAAACGGGCCAATTATTTTATACTTGTGTATGCAATAAGATTTTTCCAACATTCAAAATGAACTAAATGCTTCAGTTCTCAGCTACAAGGCAAAAACATTAGTGGCAGTTGTACTGTGAATATAAAAATTAAAACATCAGTAGTACAGTCGAATCAATTAAGTGTGCCATCGTGACAACTTTAGTGTGCATATATTATGCAAATGCATAAAGCATAACCTTTCCTCACGGCTTAGAATTTACTAAAATAAAAATATTATGCACTGGTGACACTAAAATAGTGAACAAATTCAGAGCACTGTGAATTGCTAATTAATTGATACTTTCCTTTGTAACCTTTTGTTCTTCAATTATTATTTTTTAACTAATAGATTGTATATTTAAGAAGGGGGAGGGGACTAAGGGGATCAACCTATATAAATTACAATAAAATCCTTTCCTTTCAGAGACTTTTAGTTTTTTTCCTGAAAGATTCTTGGTGTTTGTGTTTGGCATGCTATATTCTTGATCCACAGCTAACTCTGGAAGGCAATCCAAGACACAGTTCTCTTATTCAAAGTTTTGAGGCACCATCATATTCATGTTTTTGCTGTTGCTCTGACTGCAAGTACCATACTGTCATTGTATCCCATGCTTACAAATCAGATAATTTATTTTCATTCTCAGTGTACCTTTGAGTATTCTTTTTTCAACTCCTCCATCTTAAGATTCTGCCTTTTCAGAAGAAATCTGCATGTGTTAAAGCAATTTGAAATATTTCATTAATATCTAAGGAGTAATGCTGAAATTTGATAAAACTTCCTATCTCTTTACCATTCATGCTTTCGTATATTCCTCCTTTCCAGAATAATGTCTTTTGTTTAGAACTAACATTGAAGTCAGGGACACTGAGGTCTTATAAATTGTTGTTTTGACAAAACCTGACTTCTTCTGTTCTGTTAAAGAATCTCATTAATATCATGATGTTGTAGTGAGTGAGAAAGCATACCACTACAGTGTAAATATCTTTTTTTCCCCTACTGTTCATAATTTTTGCAAAGAAAAATCAATTTATCTGAATCTTCCATGCATAGTATTTATAAATTTTGTTTGTTCAAATAATTGCAAATGCTAAAGCTTCTTAGTGAGAAATCATTAAATCAGTGTGCACAAAGCCATGACTATAGCCCTCGTGTAGCGTTCTGTGAAGTATCTCTTACTGCAATCAGTCCATAGTATAGGAACAAGGTAAGGTTATTCATAAATGCTAACTAGCTGAATGAGGACAAAGTCTGTAGGCTCCTGTGCAGCCCCTGGAGAGAGACATCATCCTCCCGAGGTAATTCGGTGTGGCTAACCTAGGCTTCTGTTCTAACAGACCCCCCCCCAAGGAAAGCCAGCTTTTTTTCCCCATGATATTAGAAGACAACTATGAATATTAGTCGCACTGTGGAAAACTAAACTAATGTGAATGACTCCTTTGATAGTTATCATGAACAAGAGACTTTCTGTTAACTGTTAATTCACAAACTATAATTCTTCAAAGTAATCTCAAAAACACAAAACCATTGTAAAGGATAATCTGAGAGTTTTTTTTGTATTGACGTGCGTCTGTGTCAGTTTGTTGTGTGTTTTTCTGTGTGGTTTTTCTCCCCAGAGAAGTGAAAGTAAGCTATAAAAGGCAAATTCTGATGCAATTTTCAGTTAAGAAACCAGTGACAGATCTCTATGTGTTCTTAAAATAAATATATACAGGAAAAAACTGTGAAGTTTGGCTTTAAGAAAGGCTATTACTCTGCATATTTACCCTGCTATACATAGATATATATGCATTCGTTACATTAGATTTAGTAGAAAAGGTGTACATATGCTTGCACACATTTGGGAAAATATTACTCAGTGAAGCAGTTCTTTATCAAAGAGATTGATGTATTTGTTTTGTGCAAACTATCTCCCATTTAAAGCTTCAGTGATTTCCTGAACTATTAGTTATTCCGTTTGCTCAGTAAAATACTATGTAACATTTATGGCTCATAAATCGTTTCTCAGATGTTAACCATGAAATTTATCAGTATTTTATTTTATTTTCCCATGCAACTCTGGCTCAGTCAACTTGTTTTGAAGACATGATTTTTAATGCACTGTAATGCTTATCTTTACCATATTGACATTAATTGAGACTTCTGCTTTGCATGAATGTCTTTATTGTCGTGAATAAGTTTGTTGATTTATAATTTACAATGCATTCTTCATAGAGGAGAAGAACATATTTACATGAAAGCTCTTAGCAGACCATAACCATATCTTAAGTACATTTTCCATAGTATACATCAGGAATCAAATGTTTTACTTTTTGAGTAGATAAAATTTCTGAAATTGAACCAGTGTAAATAAAAGCAGACTTTAACACATCATATTTTCCAGATTAGAAACATAATGCAAAATTCAGAGTTTCCTTTCCTGTAAGTCTGGACTAATGGACTTCAATTGCTACTGTCCTCAAGGAATCAAAAGAACAACAGGTTCAGCATGGGCTATAGAAGTAAACAGCTACCTCTGGATGTGCAAGTTGAGATGAATCAAAATAATTGCTACACCAGCATTATGTTGCAGAATATGTACCACATGTTATAACAGAATTTCCAAGAACACAAATAGAAAACTACGCACCTTAATTGCAGTGAGTCATAAATTCTCATGTGCCCAAGTATAATTCAGCTATGAAGGAGACTGCTCTAATGTAATAACTAATTTATTTCTATAACATGTGTTAATTTGCCTATTCTTATCTAAATTGTTCTAATCGCTGAAAACCAGATAGGAAACGAATACATCAATCCCTTAAAATAATAGTTTGCAACACTAATAATATATTTACATATACTCTCTCTAATTAAAGTAAGAAAGAATTATTAAACATAGCAGTGGGAATCTAGATTGTTTTGAAACATGAATAGTATGGTAAATGAGGAATGAAGGGGCCTTTCTTGGAAGTAATCTCAACTATTTTTACAGGTGTAAAAACCACTGAGTGTATTTTAAAGCCAGTAGGCATAACCCTACCTAGCATACCTGAAAATAAAGGACAAAAATAATAAAATTGAATTGAGATATTTAAAAATGACAAAAACAATTTAAAATATTTCTTCATTGGACCCACATTCATTTTTTATTCCAGAAATTTTACAGCAAGCAATACGATACCTCTAAGGAATTCTCTTGGCTCTTACACATTACTAGTCCCATGTTACTCCATGACCAAGTGTAATAAATATTTTATCACAAAAGTCAGGTAACAAAAAGAGTTACCTTGCCACAAAATTGCATTTTGTAGGCAGTACTGCAGAGCTGTGGGAGAACTTAATACTTGCAGCTTCAGCTAGTTTGCTGAAACAATTATCTGATTATAAACATTGGAGCAATTGCCTTCAGTTTTCTTCTTGTTTAGAAGGATTTTGATCTGGTTTGCTGTACTGCATATTCAAAAGTTAACTGCACAGAATTTGATTGTCATGGACAGCTGAAACTGTGCTTCAGAAATGCCAAATATTGACATCATAGATAAATTGTGATCATTACAGTCTAGTGAAGAATGCATTATAAAGTGATATGACAAGGAAAGAGTTTCCCCTAGGTCTAAGAGAGCCCAATACAGCCAATAGCATCAACAAAAAGCCTGAGAAAGAATCCATTATAATCTGGAGATAAAGTATGCATGATTGAACTGCATATCTTCTAATGCTGACACAGATAAAGAAAAATGTTTTATTTTAAATAAGCAAATACCAGCATTCGAAGTATACAAAAACGCCAGAGGTCTCACTGCTCAAGTTCGATTTCTGGGTTGCTCCTGGGCTGAGCTGTTGTTCTGCAGAGTTAAAATACAGTCCAAAGATATACTTTCAAGAAAAACAAAAAAATCTTTCAGCTTTAGGAGGAAGAATTTAAGAAAACCCCAACAAACTCTATTTATTACTGATATATTATATAGTCTGAACTCTGGACCTGAGAGTCAAACTGTGCTTTCTCCTGCTCTGTTGCTATGTCCTGAATGAGACAGTCTGTAGCAGGGACAGTCTGAGGTGACATACAGTACAGCTCTCCCACTGGCGTGCCTCCATCAGGTAAAGCTCACTCTTTAAATCTGCACAGCCTAAGCAGAATAGAAACTTCTGCAACTCTTAGTATTCTAAACTTCTTCCTTGGAAAGGAACAAACAGGGAATGCCAAGGAAATCGCCCATTTTCATCAGCATAATTAAAGTACCCAGCTTAGCTATCCATTGCTTTAAACCTATCCAAGCAGGATTTTTTTTTCAAACTTGATGGAGCTCATAATCCTTTTAGTAAACAAATCAAAGCTGAAGAATGTAAATGATGCATTGCCATTTAACAGATGGCTATATAGAGTGTGAAATAATTAAATACTAGTTTTCAGATAATTCCTACTTATATTTTTGATCGCAGTAAGGACTAAAATATGGTACCTGGAATGAGCTGATTTTGAATCAGCTTGTAGTTTTCTTGCACGCAGGAAAAGCAAAAGTTTTAATCTTTTCAGATAGAATCTACTTTAAAACCTGAGATACAGAATGGAAAAAATTAATCCAAAAAGGAATTACTTTTAGAAACTTATGAGCAACTTTAAAAGTAGAATTAAGGTAAAAGTTTCTTCTCAATTATAACATGTACTATCAGTTCCTGCTGCATGTAGCATGTATTCACATTTTGCTGCCATTGAAATTCTTATTACTCAAACTTCTGGAAGTAATGCCTCTACTGATGGATGATGTGTTGTCAAGATATCTACTGTCCTTCTTGATTGTTGTGGATATTATTCTTATGTGGTATGTTAATATGAGTGAAAATAATCACTTTTAAGAACAAATTGCATGTATTTCATTGTCCTGCTTGCTTCAATGTGTTCTTCTAGTTTATGTGTCACCTAATAAAAGTTAGTCTCGCCTCTGAACTTGATATAATCAGCTTTCTTGAAACTATAATTGACAAAACCAATAAAAATATTAATTTTTAAAAGCTCTGAATGTATAAATATTCACAAGTTTGAACTTGATAAGTTCATAGCCAATAAAAAAATGTGTTCTGCTAATTGTTTTCTCTGGAAAAGCTTTTTATATCAAAACTTTTTATGAGCAGGCTTGATCTTTTATGTGGGTTTTTATTTACAGAAGGAACATCTGTCTGTTCCCTGAGCATAGAAATTAACTTCATGGTTTGTGTCATGCAGTTCAGTATCTTGGC
Organism: Phaethon lepturus; assembly: GCF_000687285.1. Taxonomy (NCBI): domain Eukaryota; kingdom Metazoa; phylum Chordata; class Aves; order Phaethontiformes; family Phaethontidae; genus Phaethon; species Phaethon lepturus. The sequence continues at coordinate 188,240 of NW_010562738.1, forward strand.
TCAAAGAACTGGGCAAGTTTTAGAGGTGAGGGAAAGTAAGGTCCTAACGCCACGAGTCCCTAGCAGCACAAGAGAACCCAGAGCTGAGCAGAAGCAGAAGCGACATGCTGGGACCCCCAGCCAGAGAGCTACTGCAGATGCACGGCTGCCCAAAAAGCAGATGAATGGAAGGATAAGTAGAAGGCAGCCCAGACTGCTTCAGCTAAACACCCAGCTCCACTTTGGTGTTGGTGTGAACAGGCAGCTGGTGAGTTGAGCTGGCCCTGTGCTGTCCAGATGTTTCAGAAGTTGCGCAAGGGCAGTCAAGTTGTGTGGTCACTTGCATATTCCAGACAGCAAACTACCGATTTATCACTGCCAGGTTGGGATTCAGTTTTACAGTGATAGAAGACTGGTAGTCTAGGCTTGCTTTCCTGACTGATATGTTGTAAGGGAGGACGGGCAGAAAAACCTGAAAGGAGCTTAGCCTTTCTGGTGTTGTGTAAAGGGGTGGAGGGCTGCAAAGCTGCTCTGCTCACTGGGCTGTGACACAAAAGGGATATGGCACTATTTCTACTATTTTCTTTTAAAGCCCTGACTGAGCTCTGCTGCTTTCTGACCTCAATCCTGTTGGTGTAAGCTGCACAATGCTAACAGAATGAGCTTTTCCAGGCTTTCAAGACATGGGCATCTACATTTTCAACTCCAAGTGGACATCAGTGTAAGGTAAAGGTCCAATCAATACCTAATAGTTCAATAAAGACAACAGTATCTGTGGTCATTCACAGAAGAATAATGTAGGTACCTAACCTATATCTGGAAAATCTATAACTGTTTATAAGTCTACAGAAAGCCACCTAGTTAAGAACAGATTTTGTGAACCTTTCTGCCAGACTTGTTACCACAAATTCCATCTGTGTTATATTTAAAGCCTGTGTTGTATCTATGTTGTAGTCTGTTTAATTTTTACCTCTTTCCTATTACAAGAATATAACTTCTCCTATCTCTTCTGCCTCTGCTAAAATAAATTCACCTTATTTTTGAAAACTGTATTTTTGCATTAATCTTACAGCTGTTGTTTTCCGATAGAGCTACACATCCTTAATTTTGGGCTGATGCCAGTTCTTGTTCAATTTACTGCTGTGCTATGTAATGAATCTCTTGTTCCCTTGAGCAGTTGGTCAGTACTTACAGGTCTGATGAAATTAGCACTGCCTGTTACTTTCCCAGGAACTGGATCTCAAATATCCAGTTCTGATTTTCATTCTCTACAGTCCCCCATTTGGCTGTCATAAGTCTATTCCCTGTACCACATTACTATCTCAGTTCCCTGACCCCTTTCAAAGCCTTCAGGCAGAAAGTAACAATCAGACAGTAGAGGACAGGGACAAAATTTTACAAAACTCATACAAATTAAAGACACTATCTCAGGTTTTCTCAGCTAGGTGCTGGTGTTTTGCCCTGATGTATGCCTTCCTGTGGGAATACAGACTGCTAAGATCAGTCCCTTTGTGTACTGATGCAAGCTGGACATCTGCTGGATCTGCATGGGGCGGGGGCAGGAAGAAAGCAACTATTGCTGTGGCTCTCCCTTGCTGTCTACCCTGCTATGGGTAGACCAGCAAGACCTCTGCACTACACCCACTGCTGGGCTGAAGCCAGGACAGAGGAGTCATAATTTACTCTAAGCAGGTTTAGAGGAGCAATAGTTATTGTAGGGATTACAAAAAAGAATGCTTTCCTAGGTGAGAAGCTAAAGGAGTTTTCCACGTGAATTTTGCACATGTGTACATATTGTGCAGCATGTCATTCAGTCCTGTAAGATACTGGCTGGCACCGCTGAGAGTGTTGAGTCTTCGCCCCCTTCTCTCCTCTGAGGAGGCACCTCAGAATTACACATGTAGAGATGGAGGAAGACAGAAGCTGTGCATCTGCACTCGATGTCAGGCATATGTGCCTAAACTCAAAGTAGCTGTCAGTACAGCCAGAACTGTATGGAAAACTGAAATACAAACATAGTCTATCATCCAAGCTTTGCTCTCATTTCAGTTAAGGGTCTCTTTCACTTGTGTAGAAACCAGCTGTGATAGCAGAGGATCCTCAGCCATGCAAGGATCTTCTCTACAATGTCAATCCCCAAATAGTCTCGGTTAAGCTCTGTTTCTTCTACCCTATTGCAGAACTATGCCTATGGTAATATTTTAATGGAGTCGGTTCTTCACCAAATTATATGGTGGGATGCAACAAGTAGCTCTCATAATTATACTCACATTATAATTTTGTTCATTCATTTAGACATGCTGCTGTGAATATACTAAAGGTAGGGTTTTAAAAAAACCGCAACATATTTACTGCATTTGTATTTCTCACTGTAATCACTTTCACAATTCCCAAGTCTTAACTCTCAGGAAAACATGCCTATATTTATATCTCTGGTTCATACCTGTGATTTATAGTATTACACACATTTAAGGTTTAAAATACCTTGCTTATGTGGCTTACTATTGTTCTACTTATGATGGTTTTGGATCTACCAGATCTGAGTATTCTCTGCATAGATTCCCTTGTTTGTTCTTGAACTGTCAACAAAATTTATCTTGAAAAGAAACGTTTCACGTATAATTGTGTTAGCACAAATGAGACACTTCTTAACACCTATAACTGCATTTTTAGAATAAGTGATTCTTGTTTCTTCATTACAGTGTTCAAAGTATTTGCATCAAATTAGTATTCCTCTATTGAAATGTTCATTCAGGATAGAACTAAAACTGATTGTTGTGAAATGAAAATGGGATTTTCCCCACCATTTCTTACGCATGGAAGATTTGAGGCAGACTGCCAATTTCAGTGGGGGTTTTCTTGTTCTCGGAGACATCGCAGCACTGTCAGAAGGTATGCTAATTTTCCCAATTGTTAATACTTTTCTGGTCAACTTTAGAAAGTTCCCACTTAGAGGAAAAGTTACTTCAGTCTCCACTACCATTTTAAGGTCTCCCTGCTGACAAAAGCATTCTTTGTACAAATGAAAAAGCTGCAATAACAAATATGGGGGAAGCTGAGCTAGCCAGCCATATTCACCTCTCTCCCATTGGCCTATAATAGAAGGATATGTTAGATGTCTACACGAAGGTTTATTGTTATAATAGCTCAGACTAGATAGCAAAATATTCAGTGACTTTAGAACTAAATCATAAAACATCACTTTCCGTAGCAGACAAGGAAATGTTTTTTCATGCATTTGTGCATTGTGGAACCCTCTGTAGACAGACATGTATCCTCAGTGTGAATCCTCTGTGTTCATATTAACCTTTGTTCTCAGACCTGTCTTTTTCCTTAAAGACCTTCTGACTGTGGAAACGAGATTAAAAACTAGAAATCTCACTTTATTTTAGCTCTTAGTTAAAAAGTAACTGGAAGAAATCTGTTTTGTTTGCAAGCAAGACTAAAAGAAAACAAAGATCAATTATCTGCTAGGAAGGCATGAAATTTTTTCACTTTCACCAATGATAGCTTCATTTATCTGTTGAATCTATACAGACAGGTAGTTATTCTCTGTGCTAAATTACTACTGTGATATATAGAAATGTGTTCTGTCTGTTACATCTTTTCTGTTCTCCCTGTAGGTCGATGGCAAACAAGATTCATATGAAATGAGCATCAGCCAGTGAAAATGTAACTGTCTGAGTCACAAACAGAACAGATTAGGCTATCAAATATTGCCATTAAAAAAAAGATCTTCTATAAACATTATATACTGCTTCTAGATCACTGGGTTGTCAAATGGGATTTTGAGAAAGAGCTATGAGGATGACAAAGAATGGCTTCCAGCATCTCTTATTTGTTTATTACTGTGGTAAAATACTATATTCAGCAAAAGTTCTAGAGAGGGATAACCTCTGTTACAATAAGAAATCAATGTTTAAGTCAGGAGGATGGATGATTCTTTCTAGATGACTCTTATTTGTTATAATATAAGATTACTGTAACTGTTCACCGAGGCATTAATTTTCCAAATGAAGAAGATAGGCACAGTGAGGACAAAACAAAGATAGAATACCTCGCTTTCTCTACCTATAAGTATATATACATGCACACAGGCATACATATGTGTATATATATGTCTATGCATATTCATAAGCTTTATAATTTCAGAAGGCAGAAGCTAATATTCTCTATACCTTGGCTTGGAAGGCATTGTTTTAGCCACAAGGAACTGTAGTTCTTACTTGGCTGCTCCCACCCTGTCCTGTTTAGTTTGGTGTAAGCCAATGTGGTCTGTTCTTTAGCATCTGCTAAACTTTTAAAATTTTTTTCTCCTGTATTTTGTCCAGATACAGACTTTGTCAGAACTTTCAATTTCACAATTAAATTTACCAGACAAAAAAATAAAGAGCAGTGTGGTGAAGGAGAGGAAGATGGTATTAACCAAACAATACATAGTTTCCAACCAGGCCCGTACTTTACAGGTGTGGTACGGTGTCTACACCTTACCTCTGCAGCTCAGCAGTCTCCCCAGGCTGAAGGGTGGGCACAGAGAAAACATGGCAGTATTGGCAGTCACCATTGTATAACAGTCTTTGCTAGTCCTGTGTACTGGTGGGGTGTATTTGCACGGAGGTGACCGATCGGTAGCACGCCCCAGACACCTTCAGCCTCCTGGGCAGGACTGAACCGCACGGCACCGCTGCGCCTGAACCTGGTGGCTCGGCCTGGCCGGGGCCGCTGCCGCGCTGCGCCCCACCAGCAGCGCCCTGCTGGAAAACACAGCAGGTATGACGAGAAAAATACACTTTTCCCTTCAGCTGCAGATCCTTTCTTCCCTCCAACGGGGGGGGATTAATCTTGTTGCAGAGCTGAGGGCAAAGCGCAGGCCTCTGATGGCAAAGCCTGCGTCTCCTGTTGCCATCTCAGAGGCCGGGGCTGGGAGGAGGCCAGGCCTGGCTGGGCGCCTCATGGGGGTTCATGGGAGCCCAGCCTGGGGGTGCAGCGAGGACGGCCTGGTGGCATCGGTGTCTGTGGATGACAGGCCGATGGTGACAGGCCTCTGCTCAGCAGGAGCCTGCCCCGTCTGTCCCTGCAGTGGCCAAACTCCCTGTGTGTGAGGATGGCGCGCAGAGGGTGCAGGTGCCAGCGTGCTCTGCAAAGAGGGCATCGGGAGCAGCAGCTCTGCTTAATTAACTTAAATAAACTTGAATTGGCTTTTTATGGGTGTTTGGCAACATTTACAAATAATGGCGTGTTAATTAAGGATGCGTTTACAAAGAGATATCTGATAGCAGAAGTTTTATCAAACCTTAATACCCTGTTACATCCTCAAGGATTAAATTTTTTTTTTAACCAATCCTGTGGGCCACAAATGATGATAATTAGACTGAGACATGCCTCTCCTCTTGTTTTCAAGAATTAGTATAATGCAGTGCAAATTAGGAATGAAATGAAAGGTTTACTTTTTCTTGAATGACTTATCTTTTTCTAATAACATTGAGTGATTGGTTATAACTGAAATCATTAGGAAGGGTTGTACTGCTAAATTTCTGTAAAAGAAATAAGGAACCGGGCTCAGGTTTTCCCTCCTGGAAAGACGTGGTCTATCACACATGAAGAAACACACTAATTCTTTTTCTGCTGGAGGAATGTCTTCTTAGGTCACCGTTCTTGGACTGATCAATTCCTGGATGTGGAGAATCTCAATGAACGATGGTGGCCTGGCTAACAGCAATCTGTTGTTTGTCAAAACTCAACAAATTTTAAGTTTCAAATATCTTTTTCTTTCTTTTTTTGTTACCAGTACCAGCAGGACTGTTCTCTCTGCCCTGAAAGGGATTATTTACTGGTTTGTATTTGTTGTTTTTTTAATAAATAAGTTGGCAGGGAGCATGAAGGAAGAGTTATAGTCATGGTTCATTAGGAGACGTGAGGATATGTTCATTATGGTTCACCCCTTTGTGTGAGATGTGTTAGCGAATACTTTGCAACTCTAATTGACAACTGTTTGTACAGGGGAAAAAAGAAAAAAAAGACTGTACCTACAGCTATGACACAGTTCAGTGAAATGACAGTACATGGAAGAGCTGAGCTTCTCCAAGCAGTTATTCCCTGATCAAAAGTATTGCTGTGTATTTTTTTATTTCCTTGAAGTTTTTAAAGTGCCATGAGCAGTGGGAAAGGGAGAAATGTACACAGACACACATTGAAGTTCATTTATTCTGATCAATACATCTCATACACATATATATGTATTTATTCATATATATTTAAAATATATATTCTAACAAAATTCACCGTAGTCAACAAAAAAGAAAGCAGAAAATCACTTGTAGCCAGCACATGGTAAAATGTATAAAATAGGACATAACTGTATTTGCTGTGCCCTGTTACTCATCTTCCTAGTTTATTCGCATAGAGGATATGAATTATTCATTTTTAAGCACAATAGGAAAACATTAGCACTGTTTAATGGCCAAGTGGGATTTTCTAATGAAAGACTTGTGAGTCGATTTCATTGTAATGAGGAATATTTTTACAAGAACAGGTATTAACTGTGAGAAGTAGTCATAACTTCTTGTTTGGAGTGTGACACCCTGCGTCATGAAAACAGCTGCATTTTGGTTATTGCTAGAGAAAATGAAAAGTGGATGACATATTTCTTTTTTTTTTTTCTAAAATAAAAATCACTGTGTAAATTAGCTTCCAGCTAGTAAACCATACTAGCTATATTCCTATTAACAGAGCACAAAAAAAGTATCCACTTTCAGTCATTTATCAGCAGTCCTGGCTAACTGGGAAGGTCACAGCTGACTGGAACTTAACAAATGTGTCGAGCATCTGCAAGAAGGGCTGGAAGAAAGATCTGAGGAACTACAGGCCTGTCAGCCTGACCTCAGTGCTGGGGAAGGTTATGGAGCAAATCATCTTGAGTGCCATCATGTGGCGCATACAGGACAACCAGGTGATCAGCCCCGGTCAGCATGGGCTTATGAAAGGCAAGTCCTGCTTGACTAACCTGATCTCCTTCTATGACAAGGCAACCCACATAGTGGATGAGGGAGAGGCTATGGATGTTGTCTACCTAGACATTAGTAAAGCCTTTGACACCTTTGCCCACAGCATTCTCCATGAGAAACTGGCTGCTCATGGCTTTGATGGGTGTACTCTCTTCACTGGGTAAAAAACTGGCTGAAAGACTGGGCCCAAAGAGTTGTGGTGAATGGAGTTAAATCCAGTTGGTGGCTGGTCACAAACGGTGTTCTCCAGGGCTCAGTTTTGGGCCAATTCTGTTTAATATCTTTATCAATGATCTGGATGAGGGGATCAATTGCACCCTCAGTAAGTTTGCAGATGACACCAAGTTGAGCGGGAGTGTTGGTCAGCTTGGGGGCAGAAAGGGTCTACAGAGGGATCCGGACAGGCTGGATCGATGGGCTGAGGTCAACTGTATGAGGTTCAACAAGGCCAAGTGCCAGATGCTTCGCTTTAGTCACAACAACCCCATGCAACGCTACAGGCTTGGGGAAGAGTGGCTGGAAAGCTGCCCAGTGGAAAAGGACCTGGGGGTATTGGTCATCAGCCAGCTGAACATGAGCCAGCAGTGTGCCCAGGTGGCCAAGGCGGCCAATAGCATCCTGGCTTTTATCAACAATAGTGTGGCCAGCAGGAGTAGGGAAGTGATCGTGCCCCTGTACTTGGCGCTGGTGAGGTCGCACCTCGAATACTGTGTTCAGTTTTGGGCTCCTCACTACGTGAAAGATATTGAGTTGCTGGAGCGTGTCCAAAGAAGGGCAATGAAGCTGTTGAAGGGTCTAGAGCACAAACCTTTTGAGGAGTGGCTGGGGGACCTGGGGTTGTTTAGCCTGGAGGAAAGGAGGCTGAGGGGAGACCTTATCGCTCTCTACAACTACCTGAAAGGAGGTTGTGGTGGGGTGGGTGTTGGTCTCTTCTCCCAAATAGCAAGTTATAGGACAAGAAGAAATGGCCTCAAGTTGTGGCAGGGGCTGTGTATATTGGATATTAAGAAAAATTTCTTCACTGAAAGGGTTGTCAAGCATTAGAACAGGCTGCCCAGGGAAGTGATTGAGTACCCATCCCTGGAGGTATTTAAAAGATGTGTAGATGTGGTGGTTAGGGACGTATTTTAGTGGTGGACCTGGCAGTACTAAGTTAATGGTTGGACTTGATGATCTTAAAGGTCTTTTCCAACCTAAACAATTCTATGATTCTATGATTCTAAACTACCATCATAATAACAAACACACTGGAAAAACGAAAAGGAAAAATATTTAGAAAATTTAGATTAAACATAATGATTCAGGGAGACAGAGGTCAGTGATAAAAGAACATTAGGTCAAAGTATTCCTCCCTTGCTCACTCTAATTGTATGTTGATATTATTAGAACTTAAGAAACTCACTAAACATTGAAACAAATTCTCTTCTGTGTAATAAAGTGGTACCATTTCCACGTTGTCTGTGCAGACTGAGTTCTCCATGATGGTAAATAGACCAAATGTCATGACTAACTGATGTTGATGAACACCTAATTATGGGATAGCTATAATTTAATTCCTGTTCAGCTGAACATTACTTCAGAGGGATTATGAAGTCAGTGTTTGCCAGTTTAAGAATTGCTCGATTTTAGCTGGCTTTTAAAAACAGCATTATAGATATGAAAGCTGTAGCCATTAACGTTAGTGAAAATATTAGGTCCAAGTCTCTATGCTTGGTGATCTTGCTCCTTTGAGTCTGCAAGATGGCTGTCAACTTTATCCAACAGGTCCTCTACAGGCATTGGTCTTGAGACTCTCACTTCACCCTGCAAGGCAGCAAAGAGGCATGCAGGAGGGCGAGGCACCATGAGCAGAGAGGCATGCCATTGCTGCATGTTTGGCTAACTTGTGAGAACACCTGGGGGCAGTGGGGTGGGAGATTAGGGGCAGAAGGCCAACACTCACAAAAGCTCTAGGATGAGGTTGACCTGTGTCCAAGGGCCAGGCAGATTTAGCCAGTATACGTGCTCAGTGTGCATGGATTTGGAGATGATATTGAAATAAATTCTAATTATTAGGATTAATATGGCCTTCTCAACTCCCTCCTTTTTTATATGGGCTATAATCTTTATGAGACAGTGACACTTCAACAGAAAATCTATTACCTTATATCTACCAGAAAAAAGAAAAACACACCGTAGTTTAGTTCTCATTCTTCTTCATCTTTTTTTTTAATCTAGAAAAATCATTTCCCTCCCCACTCAACACAGTATTATTTCAGATCAGAACCAACCTTCTGTCATTTTCCTGACCTGCTGCATTACATAAACCCTAGTTCTAATGATCAGGTATTCTACTAGTTAAGTACAATACTAATCCAAGTATTGACCTTATCTGATTCATGAAGGGAAATCATCTGTTATATGGCTTTAAATATCTAGTCTACTCTTTTTTAAAACTATGTAAGCCTAAGATTTGATAAACTTAGAGGCATGCCCCATTCAAAGGGGAAAAGAAAAAATGCAAGCTCCATTTTCACAAAATAAGGTACTGTGTAAACAGAGGTTCTTGTCCTGTATATTGCTGCTTTTGGCAACCTGTTATCACACTATCTTATATAAACTGTATTTTCACTATGACTGTAATCTGGAAAAAGAACAGACAAGTATTATTGAAGCAAGTTTCATGTATACCATACAGATTGATATTCCAAAATGATTAGGGGGCTTGCTGTGTGTTTCCTGCAACCAAAATCTAAGTTTGTTGCCCTCTGATTAAAATCTCTGACACTATTGCTGCAAAACCAAGGACTTGACTGGTTCAGGTGATTATTAAGGTTTCACCAAATTAAAATGTAGGACATACAAAATAGCAATCAAAGTTAAACAGGTATTTCTGAACCAGAAAATCTCCACTGCTTGTCTTCTCTGAAAAATACTAAAGCCAGTCCGTGAGTTTGGAAAACTGTGATGAGCATAACTGAATAAGTTTAACCTGGTTTTAAGAAAAAAAAAAAGTTTTCTAAAATTATTTTACTTGCCTCTATGCTCTCTCATTTTTTTTCCCAAATAATAGTGCAAGCATAGTCTTCAAAGCATCTTACAATTTTTCAGGAATTGTGGAAATATGACAACTATTTCTGATTTCTGTTTCCCAGAATCAGACATAAGTATATGGCTCCAGGAAAGGATTTTTATTGCTTTTTTTTTTTTTAAGATCAAGACCCCTACATAGAGATATATATATTCACCCTCTCCTGTCTTACTGACAGCATTTATCCTCGTCTTACAAGATTTACCTATCTTACAATGGTGCCACCTTCTTGTTGAACCCAATAGGATCATTTATGAAAAATAAAGATAAATATGCGCCAGACCTTGGTGGACTGGTGACAAAGCAGGCTGTGTAGTACACGGGGGAATCAGTGCATAGTGGGCAGCATGTGGATCTAACAAATATCAGAATTGTCCAGGTCAGGTCTGGGGCCACAAGCATTGTCATAATGTTTCAGAATATTTTTTCACTCAAAATTTATCTTCTGTGAAAAGAAAAAAGGCTTTTGCCTTGAAATACAATAAAAATAAAATATGTGCTGAATGTGACCTGGAGAACTAGTAGTGCAAACGATCATTATAGAAAAAGAAATGGGCTTAGTGAAACAGATGGGTACGGGTTTAGCAATAATAATACCACCTGCAAAGAGGCATCCAACAGTCAGGCCAATTAATCTCAGGATTTCAACTCAAGGAGCAAAATTAGTTGTGACTGCTCTGAGAAAGACATTTTCTTGATGAAGATATCCGTCTATATTTTGAAATTAGGTCATAATTTAAAGTATCCAGGTAACTAAACCCACTAGTCATTGCTAAGGCCAGAGACCAGCTTGCCACTAGTTCCCAGAATGTTTTTGATTCTCTCTGCTAAATTACTTTGATTTAACAGCATTTCTTGATGTTGCACATCTTGATCTCTGCACATCTTCCATTTGCAGACACTGTAATTTCATTTTTAAAGCTGTTTAATCTAGAGCAAGGTACTCTAAAATATGCAAAACCACACCAGAGTTATAAGGAGTAATTCCAGGCTAGCTTTTTGGAATTAAGTTCCATCCCTAAACCAGAAATTTTTAAATGTGTGTAAGTGATTTAGGTGTATGGGACATGTTCTAAATTGGCTGAAAGTCTTTGAAAACCCTTGTACTTGCTTATATTTCATAAAACATACATATCACCATATAACCTCAGGCATCCATTAAGTTTGAAATTCATTGAACCATTAGTTTTGTCCAAATCACAAAATGAAATCTGTCACATAATGCCCTGTAGTAATTATACATCTGATTATGAGACTTGACTCTTTCTAATTTTGCTTGCCGCAATTGCTATTTCATTGTCACAGTTCAAAGTATTTCTCAGTGGATTTTAAAGACATAAATTTAGTCTTATCATATCATTATATACTTACTGTAAAGTGTCAGTCAAAAAGTATCCAGTATGTTTTAATTGTCATTATACTGTCTGTATTTGTGTACACACATATTTGAGTACACTCAGAGGTATGCTTTTGAGAATGAGATGGATCCATAGGGAACTCTGCTTATCACTTAATTTTATTTGTTCACTGAGAAAAAAGGTATATGTTAGTTATGTAGTCATGTAGACCTGTAAGCATGTCCTGTGTGCTTAAGAGCTTTGTACAGTCAGAGTCCAAGGCAGACATATGTATGAAGAGTAATACAAAATACCTGCTGAATCATAACATGCAGAATTGCAACTTGCAATTCAAGCTCTTCTGCCAGCCACTTGCAATCTCCCTTCCTGCACAGAGTTCCTTGCCCATTTTCAAACAATGAAGTTATCCGTGTTCATCCAGTACTTCCCCCTATTCATATGAAACATTCCTAATGCATTCCTAACGCTTTCCTAATGTACAGTTCATGCTACTATCTGCACAGGCTGTCTTTGTGGGGGAGATGGTATTGTTTACTGATATATGTAATTCTGTAAAACTGTATTTGATTAAACGCTTTCTATTTTGGAAGGTGCTGTAAAACGCAATATAAAAAAATAAAAAGGCAAAGTTTACACATTACCAAAAAAAAGCCTATGTTTAAATGGCCTTAGATTGATTCTCTGGTAAGGTCAATTTTAATGTGTGCTCTGTGGTTTGGGTAACAGTTCTCCATTCCAAAACTTTACTGTCACCAAGAATTGTTTGGATGCACAAGTACAGACTGTAAAGTAGATTGAGAAATAAACGTGAGTTGAACAACTTCATTAAAACAGCTCATGAAACCTCAGCTCCTGCACTGCCTCTACTGTGAACTGATATGCTAAATAAGGATGAATTTTTAATTGTTTAATGACATTTTACCATTAGAATATTACACTGTTTACTTTTCCTTTTAACAAGGAACATAATTTGACTAAACTTGTAGTTCTAATAATGATTATACTCATTACATACACCAACGTCGTCGTTTAATCTCAGCTGGCAACTAAGCACGACACAGCCACTTGCTCACTCCTCCTTACCCCAGTCAGATGGGGGAGGGAAATCAGGGAAAAAAAAAAGTAAAACTCGTGGGTTGAGATAAAGATGGTTTAATAGAACAGAAAAGGAATTGATTAATAATAGTAAAGTAATAATAATAACAATGATGATAACATACAAAACAAGTGATGCACAACACAATTGCTCACCACCCACTGGCCGATGCCCAGCCAGTTCCTGAATTCTCGGCCAGCTCCCCCCAGTTTATACACTGAGCAAGATGTTATATAGCAGGGAATATCCCTTTGGCCAGTTTGGGTCAGCTGTCCTGGCTGTGCCCCTTCCAGCTTCTTGTGCACCTCCTCACTGACAGAGCATGGGAAGCTGAAAAGTCCTTGACTGACTATAAGTACTACTTCGCAACAGCAAAAACATCAGTATGTTATCGACATTATTCTCATACTAAGTAAAAAAAAATAGCACTATACCAGTTACTAGGAAGAAAATTAACTCTATTCCAGCCAAAACAAGGACAACCAATAATGAATGGCATGTCTCTCTCATAAATCTCCTGGTTACAATAAAATTAGTATCATCCCAGAGTAGTTTAAAGTCATTTAGTGAGGCATGGAATGTCCCCACAGTTTGGTGGAAATTCAATCTTGAGAGAAGTTCTAGCACAGAAATTAACCAAATGACTTTTGCAATACAAGAACTAGACACGTTTTCTGATTCTCACTGAAAGCCTTATTTTTTCCTTCTTGTTTACCAACAATGACTAGTCCTCCTGGACTTTAAAATGCAACAAAAAATACTAAATGAAGAACAGTTTAAAAAATACCACTACAGGGAAAAAGATTCTCTGCATGTAGCAACTTCAAAATACTGGTCAACTATTGCTGTAGCTGTGTGAACACAAACCTTGTGCTGGTCCTCTGTCCAATAAAACAGAATAATTTTACCCAGTCAGCCTAAGCCTACTCGTAAAATATATGAATAGAAATATCACACATTTTTTTCCTCTTCTTTCTACTTTTCTGATTAAGAAAATGGCAAACAAACAATCAAGCAAGCAAACTATAATAGATGAAAAAGAAAACAACAACAAAAAACTGGCAGGTAGAAAAGCAATGTTGAAAGCCTTTGAATTTAACTTCCCCTGACAACCTATCTTGATGTTCATTGTGAAAATGGAGACCTATAAAGAGAGGAAATCAGCTGTCAAAATGAATGCGGCAGGAATCAAAGAGTGAAAGCAGGCATGGAAGGCTGAATGAAAGAGTCTTTGAAATATCTGGAGTTTTCCTTAACTATAAGAAGTCTTGCCTTAAAATAACCAGCTGTTTTATGAGTATGAGCAGTGTGTGTATAGACAAGTCACTGCAGAAAGCTAAATAGATTTTAATGATTATTCATATTACTCATGTAACAGAAATTATCTTAGCCAATATGAAGAACCTGAAACTGGAAATTCCTCTTTCCTCTCTCTACCATTTTGAAAGGAGCATATAAATCCCTTTACAAGCTGTTTTAAAATATTGCCTTCCTGCGTGTCCTTTTTTAGTTTTGGGGAGTGCTAAAATGCATTTTCTGTCTAACAGTTTTGCACAAGCCTGTCATGCAGAAAGTGGTCCTGTGCAATAGCTTTATTTGTGCTATTCTTGATGTGAGGGATTTATAAACTTTGTATTTCTAACCCTAAGAACCCCCAAAAAGGGGAAAGGTCATACATATTCCCAGGCTGTAGTCAGAATCTACCTAAGTGTTCAGTTGCACCTGGAACTATATATTTCAATATTGATTTATTTCCAGGGCTTAGCTCCTCACTTTATATTAGGTTAATTTGATTAGCCCAAAAGAAACTAAATGAAAGATTAAGCCATGATACACGATTACACTGGCTTCCAATAAAAATACAGGAAATTTTTTGTTCTCAGATAACTAGCAATGATATTACATCAATCCTACTACAGAAAAAGGTTATACTTTAAAAGAGATTAATTGTAAAATGCGTTAACTGGTCCCAGTAAATGCAAAATGGGAGTTTGAAGAAGCTTCCTAACCATGATAATGAAGAGCTTTGGAAAAACATTCCAGAGGAGGTGAGAAGAGAGCGAAACCTGGCTGTTTTTAAGACAAAGTTTGATCAGTACTGACAAAAAAAATAAATAAAGTAGTTGCTTAAAATAACAGGGGAATGACCTCTGTGACCCAAGAGGCCCCTTTTAATTCAGTGTATTGGCAAGAATAACTGCAGCATACATACACATTTTAAAATTTATTGTTGTTTGCCCCTGATGGGACAATACTAGGAAGGTAGGGTGAGTGAAGGGAATTTTGTTTAATTCTGTCACATGTAAAAAAAAAAGTTACTTCAAGTCTTGTTACCTTTGTTTGGGCCGCACTTCTTCCACAGTCAATAGCAAACTTCCACTTGACTGATCTGAATAAATTCAGACTCAAGATCTGTGATCCTTTTTGGGGGTACCCTCAAGACCTGTGATCCTTTTTGGGAGTATCCTCTTGTGAAAATGAAGGAAAAGGGGGCCATGAGTCTTTAAGCTGACCTACCACAAGAGTGCAATAACACCATCATACCAAAAATCCCTGATTACCTTCTGTTGTGCTGATGCTGATGAGCCAATTCACAAGGCTACACTGGCAGAGCACTAAACCTGCAAAAAGGGAACCATTTTCTGTTGTTTGAGCGCCTTGATCTGCATTACCACAAGATTAGAGAAGCATGAACAGTGAAGCACAAGCTCTATGTGGTGGGAAAGAGAAGAAGGAAAAAAGGTGAGACCTCAGAAATAATTTTCTGCAGTTGGTTTAAGTATTCCCAGAACTGGGGTCTGAGCCTATGAAAAATAAAGAATGAAAGGAGTCAAATTCTATCAAATAATATGTATATTTTTCCTGACATTAATAATTAATGGGCCTGTAGGGGGCAGATGCCCGATAATACACAAAGAGCGAGGATTTAATTATTCACTACTCCAGGACATTGCAATGTTTCCCAGCAGAAGTTAATCATAGAATTATTTAGGTTGGAAAAGACCTTTAACATCATTAAGTCCAACCGCAAACCTAACACTGCCAATTCCACCACTAAGCCAGCTTGCTTTTCCAGTTGATTTGTTGTGCTGGACTGGCACAAGGAGAGGTGAGGATCTGGTAATAGATCTCTGATTTCCAAAATAAAATTTCAGGATCTTTAACAGAGTAAAAATTAGAATTAATTAGAAATCCAGTGAGACAGTGTAAGGTATTAAGCATTTACCTGCAGTAATCTGATAGCCATTTCAGATAAGAATAAGGAGATCTACCCTCAAATTATTTTGGCCCAATAGGTTTTTAAAATGTGTGCTGAGCACCACTCCCTTACACGTTCCCTGTCTGGCAACAAGATCCAGCTGTGTGGACACAGAGCTGGGGATCAGGAACATGGTCCTGTCCCTACTGCTCTACCAGATACGCTGCCAAGGGCTTGGGGAACTGAATCTGCTCATTGTCCAACCTAATCTAGACTCCTGTTTGGGCTATGAACACAGTTTTTGCCTTGGAAAAGAGGGCTCAGGTGGGAAAGAATAGAGAATTGGTGCAGACCTGTTGTTTTGCTAAAACATGAGGTCAAGGGCCAACAGTTGGGAAGTCTTATCAAGGTGGTAGCATAGGAACAGCCCTTCTCCGCACCACTCAGTTTGAATGCTGTGCCTTGCATCTCCTTCATGCCCTTGTTTACCTCCTCTCATGCCAAGGATTTTGTGATATAAACGTCAGGGGACATCGCTCAAACCCCAAACATTTTTAATGAATCGTGAAATATGGACAGATAAATATCAAGCTCAGAAAAAGGTACGTAATTATTACAACCTTTAGGCTGTTTTCTTTAAAGTCACTGCACTAAATATTTTCAGTAATAAATAATTAATTTTTGATATCTAAAAATTTGAGTATATAACTGCAGACACATATTGTACCATGTTATTCAAATTTAGCAGTGAAAGAATAGTTTGATGATGTTTTTCATGTCTCTTGTTTCAAATATAACATTTCTTGGAGGCTTTTCTCTTCCACAAGTCATATATTTTAAACCTGGTGGTACACTACTATATATTAAGTGTAAGCCATGCTCCTTGAAACTAATAAAGGAAAGAGTGCTGTGAATCATAATTCTGAACAGCAATTGTTTAATTTAACAAATGGAAATCAATTATTTTAGAAATATCAGTTGTCATATAACATTTGTTTCAATATATTAATTTTCATTAACCGCATTGACTTCAGATAATTTTAATGATTTCTCCCCTCTGGGCAGACTACTGTCATTTCAATCATTTAGAAATAGACTTTTTTGAATTAATTTTAAAACAGTTTAAAAAATATGCTCTCAAAAGAGATGGTACGAAAGAGGGCGAGAGATGAAAAAGAATGCAATGTATTTGGATTAGAGTAAAGCCTTTATTTTGAGAAAAAAAAGTATTATATCTACTACAAAATTCAAATCAGTTTGACTTTTAGCCTGTATACCAATGTTTATGCCCTTTCTGGAGAAAGAAAAACTCAAATTAATGGCAAAAAACCCAGTTCTTGCATATATAGCTATTTATTTCACTGCATTATATAGGCACTAGTTCATGATGGAATGAGATCCAGACATGCTTTACCTGATACAGTTCCTCAAGTAGCGGCACCCACTAATGTGTATGCTTTTAAGGGTTGTAAATGACTCAAGATTCAGCTGATATTCTAAAGATTTTTTTTCTTCTGCTGAAGCCCTAGGACGTCCTTTCATCCTTCCAAGTCTGCATTCTTCATTGAACACTTGCTTTCCTGTGGTCTTGTATAGATTTGCTTATAGTCAGCAACAGGGCTGGTCTTCTAGGCCATGCAGTCAGTCCTCCATCTGTCTGAGTAACAGAATATTCAAAAGACAGTATTACTTTTAAAGTAATCACTGCTATTCTTATTTTCCCTAGAACAAAATATATCTAAATTATTTTTCCCCCCATTAACATGTGGGCAAAATTTCAGTCTTCTTCCATCTCAGTCATGAGTACCTTTCTCCCAAGTCTAGTCAGCCCATGGTTGGAGTTTTAGCTCGTGAGTGCCGTGCAGCGTTGCCTTCTCTGCTCCCCAAAATCCGCCCATTAACACGTGGGCAAAATTTCAGTCTTCTTTCTTTCCTATGCAAAAGCCTACTTCCATCTCAGTCATGAGTACCTTTCTCCCAAGTCTAGTCAGCCCATGGTTGGAGTTTTAGCTCGTGAGTGCCGTGCAGCGTTGCCTTCTCTGCTCCCCAAAATCCGCCTCATGTCTTTGAGACATTGTGTTACTCACACTCTCCTTGTGCTGTGCAATTCCAGCTTTCTGGCTGTACTACTACTAATTCACTTCTCTTCTTGAAGTTGGTTTGAGACACTGTGTTACTCACACCTCTTCTCCTTGTGCTGTGCAATTCCAGCTTTCTGGCTGTACTACTACTAATTCACTTCTCTTCTTGAAGTTGGGCTGTTTTAACTCTTGCTGAATAACAAGCTTGCTGTCTGTCATTTTCAGCTGCCACATGTTTTCCACCCGTAATCTCTCACAAACTGTATAACCCTGGCCTGAGGCTGGAATGCATCTAAGTATTTGTTCCCATAAGATCCATTGAATGTGGCTTTCCTCATTTCTCTGAGGAACATCCTATGTGATGGTCAACTGTTTGATCTGCAGAGTGTTCTCGGGGGGAAAAAAAAATTCCTTGGGAAAATGTCATATAACCTTGAATTATACTGGCTCTCTTTATCCCAGCCATGCTAGTTTGGCCTCATCAGCAACACCTTCCAGAACTGTTCAGACTTTGATACCAGCAATGAATCAGAAGCTTTGCCAAGCACGTTTCCCAAGCAGAGCTTTCAAATAAAGCAACACAACCTTCACAGGGTGGGCCACAAGGCAGTTATCAGTCACTCACCGCTCTTTTCAGTAAGCAGAGTATTCCCAGCAGAGCACTGCTTTTAACTTCACTTTTCCTGTACACTCCCCTGCCAAAAGAGGAGCTATTCTAAACCTCCACAAGAGTCTGGGAAAAGGAAGTGGCTGGCTGCCTGCAGGAAAGGGCCAAATTAGGGAATTCTCCAAAGGACAGTGGAGATCACATCCATCCTGTGGAGCAAGCACGTCTGGTGCCAGTGAGTAATCTCTGAAGATCTGTATACCGGGTACCAAAGTGCATGTGATTCATAGGCTTTAATTCCCACACGATATAAACATCTTGTGAAAATATACTTTACAGAGGGGAAACCACTGGAGTTAAGTGCTGCCATGGTTTATCCCTTTGCAATGCTGCTGTGCTGCCATCCCACGTTAGACCTGTTGCCACCTAAGAAAAGAGGAGGTATTTGTTTTTATGGATGTGATTTATAAGAAGAAGGACAAAGAACTTGGCTGTTTATACAGACAGAGCATGGTATGCTGTATTGCCAGCAGCACTCTGGAAATGACCCAGGACTAGATTAAAAACAGGAGAACCTCCACCTAAGTCATTACAATTACACTGAAATGTGACTCAAATCAAGTCCTAGAATGAATAGAAACTATGCACATACCTTACAATCTGTTGCTGGACTCCAAAGGTATAATGGTCTCTATACCAGATGTAAAACATACAAGTAAACAAAATGGAATGACTTTATGAATATCTTGTGAA
This sequence comes from Phaethon lepturus, assembly GCF_000687285.1. Taxonomy (NCBI): domain Eukaryota; kingdom Metazoa; phylum Chordata; class Aves; order Phaethontiformes; family Phaethontidae; genus Phaethon; species Phaethon lepturus. The sequence goes on from NW_010562738.1 coordinate 207,387, forward strand.
TATGGTACTGATTAATAATTATGATTATCATAACGTTTAAGCTTATCCAGACAAGAAAGCTTCCTCTATTTTCACCAGTATATTTTTTATGCAAACAAAAAAAACCAAAACCAGATAAACAACAAAAAATTTGGGTAAACTGGAATAGTGAAACTGAATTGCCCCCCTGCTTTTTTAAAGAAAATTTCCAAGCTGTAATTGCAGTAATTCCTCTCTTTTCAGTGCTGTGAATCAGAAATCTTCACTGAAGAGGGGAAAAATACTGAAGAATTTTTCTGTCTTGGTCAGTATTATCAGAACATGTGTACTGCAGGACTTTGGTGTCCGGCCAGGGTTGGCAATACCCTGGAATCCTGAATGATTGTAATGCTATGATATAACATATCTTTTCTCTAAAAAACAAGACACCATTCAACCTAGAATTTTCATTTTCTACCACTGCTGTTAACTACATTAATTGCTCATGAAACCTAGTATCATTGGTTTGCACGATGCACAGGGCATAGAATCCACACCTGTTGAATGATACCACATTTTTGGCCCTTATGGCACAGACTTATGGAAACAGAAGTGAAAATGTCTAATATAGCACTTCAATACTTCCCCTTCTTTCACTTCTTCCCCTGCAGCCACAAAAGACATTGAACAGAATCTGTTTCTTTCTGCTATTCCATATATTCTTCCTAAAAGTAATGACAATTAGATAAGTACTGGTATAAAAGGCAGGAGGAGTAACTAATATTAAGACAGGTGAAAATGTTGCTTAATGTTTATGAGCTATCTAACATTGGTGTCAGTAACACACTGCTATTATTTCTGTGTAAAAGTGACACTAAGTAATTTAATGCCCATTATATTTCCTATGAAAATTGTCTTAATCTAATAATGGCAAATGAAATATACACTGTGGTGTCTGCACTTAGTATTTCAGAGTACTCACACATATATATACTTGGTGGGTTTTAATTATGACTCAGAAATGGACCTTAGATTTAATAAAATCTTATTCTTCTGAATAGAAAATTGGGGGTTTTTTTCTCTGCCCTTTTTATTCCTTCCTCTTTCTTTTTTTTTAATTGATTTTTTATTCTCATGACCCAAATGGTAAGTGACAGAAACTTTTCCTATCTCTGAAACAAATTACTTCAAATAAAATTTAAATGGTTTAAGAAGTCCTGGGCTACACCTTTCTCCCATTCAGGCTTATCACTGTATAAGCTTATTAAAGTCTGAATAAAAAACTTAGCAGCTTGAATTAATATGCTTTTGTGAGATGTTTGGGTTTCTTTTCTCTCCCTTTTCTACCATATACTCTCCGTTTTTTTATACTAGGACAATGATTTTGGTGAATCTATTGCATATCAAAATAGCAAGCCAATTTGTGTATTTAATGAATGCAATTGCCTTCCTAATGTAGTAGTCTATATTGCAATATACTCAGTTACAGCAGAATAGTTTATCCAAATGTGGAAAGAAGTTTAAAAAAGAAAAAAGACTGTGACTTTTCTACAGGTTTTTGTATTAAAACCTTACAAAAAGAGAACCTAGTTTAGGTCATTAATAGCCAAATCCCATAAAGGTAATCAGTGCTGAAATACCTTAGCTTTCAAAGTCAAATTCAGACCACGGTGTTCGGTGCCTGAGCTTCTAATGCTGGGTTGGAGAGGAGTCCGCAGCAGTGTGGGGAAAGCAGCCCAACCACTAGTCAATACAGTCTCTTTGGGACTGTTCCTGGCCCAACACTTCTGCACAACTTCTACAAAAGACCAGGTGACTTTTTCCTCTGAGCCTAGTCTGTAGCCCGGCTCAGACAACTGCCCAGGAGTAGGAAGTTTTAGGTCCCAGTGTTTGATCCTGTAGTTATTTATGAATTTTATACTAAATGATAACAGCCAGCAATCCTAAACAAAAATATACAGAACCAACACAGAATTTTCAGTCCTATGTTTAAACAGAAAAGTTGTATCATTCCTCAACGATCTCATTTGAAATGTACAAATTGAAGAATAAAATTAATTTTCAGATGAGAGAACAAAAATGATTATACATATATTTTCTACAACATATGATTTTCTTTCCCCTAATAATTAACTTGATTTTCCTGAGCCACAACTTCCTACATCAACAATGACTAAAGCTTACTAGGGAATTTTTTGAATGCAAGGGCTCATTCTAATAATCTGTTCAGGTCAAATAACCTCACATATTGAATACTTCATCGTTCTATCACATATTTATTTACCACCTGCTCATCTGAATTTCTCAGGTATGCTTGTCTGGGTAAAGTCATGGCAGGGTGGTCACTTAATACCTATCAAAGGACCATTTTCTCTGGTTTCAGTCAGCAACTCCCAGATACATTCCTACATAGAAGCACTTCCTCAATATGTAAGGAATGATCAGCCTCCTGAAAAAGTTGGTTTTTTTTCTCTTCCATATGACTACTCCCAATCTTTTACCAATGTCCTCATTTATTACGGGGTTTGACTGTAAGACTCTCCTTGCAGCTCTCCCTGAGCGGCGGCTTACCTCAGATTCCACCTGGAAGGGGCGGCTGCAAGCTGTGCTCCCACTGCAGCTGTACTCCACCTCAAGCCGAAAGGTGAAACAGCCATAGCTGAAATCTTCTGTAATTGAAAAGTCGCTGTTGAACTTCCCAAACAACACAAGTGGTTGTTGCTCATTTGCCTTCATCAGTTATCCAGGAATTCTAATTTTTAGCTGATGCTGAGTTTTCCTTATGACAAAGGTTATTATTTATTGAATAAAAAACCCTCTTTCTCTGTTAATTCCGAGTTATAAATGAATTTAGCTACCGTCAGTCCTAAACTTCCACTCATTCCTCACTTCTTTGTGTTTCCTATATGATTGCCTCTCTGTGGCTGTTGTCTTCAGCAGGCCTAGGATTTTGCTTCTGTATCCTGTCTGGATGAGTGATCAAATACTCCTGACTTGTGTTTTCAAGTTCAGGGTGTATTGTCAATGTATGCTCATTCAAGTGACTTCAAAATTCTCTTTACATAAACATTTGTGCTTATAAAATTCAGCCATGTGAACAAAGGAAAAAAATACAATAGATCCATGAGAAGAATTGGAATAAATTTATTTTAAAAATTAATATTCATAGCCACTTATTTTTCATTGTTTGACTGGTAGCTTTATACAAAGAACATATGACGAGTAGGAAACAGACTGAGAAGGGGAGAAAATTTTTTAAAAAGTTATGGACCCAAAGAGAAAAATTAACAGCATTAAATTTCTTATATACTGTAAAATAGACCTTTTACTGGAAAAACAATACTCTGAGGCACTCATTTGGACAGGAAACAAAAACATGGCCAGGTTGACAATACTCCTGGACACCTTCAGCATCTCCTGATTTTCTCTGCATTTGATTCTCCGGTTCTAAGGCTCATTTCATAACGTTGTACACAGGTAAATATAATCTTAACAACAACATAAAAATCCTTAATAAAGCTTAAAGAACCATTTAAAAGGAGTGTTAGTGTGTGCATTGAAATAACACCAGCTTCTCAGTTGCCAAAAACAAGAACGAGCTGAAGAAAGGACATTACTCACACGGCACCCAGGCTCAAGCAAGAGTAGAGGCATCCAGGCCTATTAAACAGTAGTAAAGTGTTAATTTTTATTAGCTCTTGTAGAGTAAGGGGCTGTAAAACACTTGGTAATTTCAGATACCTACTAAAAATCTCTACTCTGAAGAGATTTAAATGTATCAACTCAACTCAAAAATAAGCCACTCCTGTGGAGCAATGTTCATAGGGATATGTAATATGTTTTAAGTAATAAGTAATACGTTTTATTAGAGCAACTAATATGGCTAGAGAATGACAAGCTTTCAGGAATACAAGGCTTTTTCAGGTCTTAAACAGGAGCAGCACACATCAAGTTTAATACATATAAAAAACAATTGCTCTGACTTTGAATTTAATTATGCTAATTTGTTTTTGCAGTGCCTGAGTAGACACTTGGCCATTTGTGAAGTGGCAGGGGAGCACCGGCAAGACAGCAGTCAGAAATGTTGTGTACATGCACTTTTCAGGGAAGTGGGGCGATTGACGGCGGAGCAGCCCGTGAGGACCCATGGGAACACGTCTGGTAGCTGAGCCCAAGACCACAATTTCAAGACAAGGTAAGCTATGATACGGGTCCAGCTCTGCCTTGCGCCACTGCTGGGGCTCGCTTGACACTGCAGTGGGACAGCTCAGAGCTAAAACTAGCAGAAAGCTAGTTTAAAAAAAAAAAAAAAGAAGATGATTTCTTTTTTTTATACTGGAAATTACTAAGTGTAGGGTGTCTGACAGACCAGTGCCTGTACAAGTAAGGGGTGCCTGGGGATGTACTGACCTGAATTGCCTCTAACCGACGAGGACACACACCCAGAGGTTAGCTTTAGACGTGGGGCACGACTTCCCACCCTGTGCTGAGCCTAGAAACGCCAGAGAGTTTCTCACTAGTGGTTTCCGATATTAATAACGTGCAGGGAAACACTCAGGGCTGAAACTGGGGCTCTGACAGGGAGTTTGCATGTAGCATAAGTGTGACAAGCATGTTTCCAACCTAGAGCTAATGCAGGCTCCTGCCTGGAAGCCCCTATCATTGCTTAGTCCCAGAGAAGGGAGGGGAAAGAGGTTTTTAAGGGATTTGAAAACACTATTGCCACTTTTGGCAGTGGCCTGGAGTTGTCTCCAATTAAGTGTGTCAGCAAACCACAGCCATCATTTTGGCCTTGGACCTCTGATGGCTTCTTTAACTTTACATCCAGTGTCACCACAATGCACTTTTTGGCTTGAATTGGGGTGCTTACATTTAAAAAAGGCCGCCTTCTTCATGAAATATGGTTTTAACCTCTTAAATTGATTTTTTAAGACTGTAAAATGTGTTTACAATACCTATACAGAGTTCTTTCTCAAAACAGTCATACAGAGAGTGGTTTATCTGGGCTTGAGATGTTGGCAAATATTTAGTGCTTATTTCATTCTCATGTAAAGTTTCTGCTGTTAAGATCTAACTCCATAAAGGACTTCTGACTTTAAAAAAAAAAATTCATAAATCTGTGTATTTCCTCTGGTCAGACATATATACAATAGAAGTTTCTTATTGACAAAAATAAAAGGAACCTGCTTCATGAAGAAGGAGGCATTTAAGAACAAAAAAAATGACGTTCAGAAAAGGGTGCTATGGAAACAGAATCTGCACTTTCTTCCAAAACAGTTACAGATTCCTGCAAAAATTCACCAACAATTCTCATCTTGGAAGAGAAGCAGAAATAAAGCTGAAGAGCTGAAGAGCTCTGGTCATCTCCATTTTTATAAATCTCATCTTTTTCCTAAGTGTGTAGGTAGAATACAAGAGATTAATATAAATTAAGTGATTTACATGAGATTACACATTGAGTAAATATACACATGTCATGTAATATTCTTCAAACCCCAGTATCTGTCCCACTGAATTACAGGTTGGGGAAATTAATAGCCTGAATGAGACGAAATCCCCGTGTGACTAAGAATGAATCAAGGTATCTGTACAAATATATATGTACACACATTGTGGTCTCTTGTAAACTACCTACCTTTAAAAAAAAAAAAGACCCCTTACATTTCTTTAAATTTTCTTTTTCTTTGCACTGTTCCTGAAATGTGTATGTTGTTTTATTATGCAATATTATGCACACAACTTAGCTGACTAAACTAAAAGTCTACTTTTTAAAAATCTTCTTTATTTGCATATATATATGCAAAACAATTTGCATTTGCGTAGAAGCAAAGGTCTTGCAGCTGATGTATGTTCCTTAGAATACTTTTAAGTTATATATCTGGCTAGCACTGGGGTCAAAAAAGTCTCCCGATTTGTCCTGCCTCTGACATAGTCTCTGCCAACTTCTGTATCCTTTTTGACTCAGAGAATCTGTAGAAATTCTTTTCTGTATCAGAGGGAAACCATGTTTAAGTGTCTCTTAAGCATTTTAAAAAGCCTTGTATAAATATAACAACAAAAAGGGCAAGACTTGCATGGCAGTAAAATACTACAGAAATGAAAATTAAAGGGGAAAAAATGTGAGAAGTTTGCAGCATGTTTATATTCATTAATTTGACCTATAAATTTGACAGCAAACTGTCATACTGTGCCTTAATGACAGGTGTCCTCCAAAGAATAAGAGGCAATGATCATCAGCTCAGTTCTGAGGGCGGCACAAAACATCAAGTCACTTTGCCTGCCACATGTCTGTTCTCTCTATGTGAAAAAGACAAAGTGACATGTAGAAATTATCTGTCTTAAAAGATCAGTGTTATATTTGATTATAGCACATGTAAATTTTAATATCTGTCTACTGTTGAATGAGCTTGTCTTAACAGTGAGAAGGCTGTGTTAAAACCACAAGAGTAAATGTCTTTGCAGAGCGACTCAGGAAGGATTGTGGGAATCACGAAATGTTCCTCTATCTGAATGTGTCATATTGTTTCATAAGTTGGGAAATACAATAATAAAGCGACAGGGAAGAAGTCTCAGAAAAGAAAGTATTAGTATGGTATCCATTTGGATTTTTAGCCATTTTTCTTGATCAAATCTGATTACAGAGGTCCGATTTGCAGTCCACCACAAGAGTGCACAATAGGCTGCCTGGATGGCAAGCTGCCTTGTCCTGCTGGAGGCAATGGTCTTGGTACCTCTCCAGGTTATTCTACCTTTACATTTCTGCATGGTAAGCCAATGACTTTCCCAACAGCTTAAATAAGGCTGTCTTCCTTTATGGATCCACAGAAGCATTTGAATATACTTGGCATTTGCATATTCAGTTAATATGTTATTCATAACTCTCCCATGTCCCATGATGTTAAAACTAGTCTTAACATTAGCCCCTGTGTTGTTTTGCTGCTCACCTCACACAAATTCTGTGATGACCAGCTTTTATTACCCCCTTCTTTACATACCACAAAAATGATAGCATGCTTGATAAATCTGATTTAGATTCACGAAGAGGTAAAGCTTTTGTGAGGCTACTGACTTGAAGATTCAAGTGGCTGGAGTAAATACCCTCTCACCCACACAGCCGCTATTTTAACAGTTCACATGTCAGATGTGCCCTCCTAACACCGTCACTGTAGGCAAGTCGTCTTACTCTTTCTATGCACAACTCTCAACCAGAGAGGAAAGCAAAGCCAAGCAGCAGCTGAGTGGAAAGGGGTTTGCCCTGTGGGCACGGAGCGTGGTCCCCAGGCAGCAATGGATGCCTGGTGAAGGAGACAGCAGGGAAGGCTCCGGGTCCCCACTGCTCCACGGCCTTGCGTCAGGAAGGGAAGTCTGGCTCCTCCAGCTGTCACGGCTCTTCCCTGTGTGTAGCGTTAGCCCAGTTCATGCCCAGCAACAAGTCATCTGGTTCCTGTTTGTCTTCATTTCCCTCTGTGCAAACAGGCTGGGTTGCTTCCGCATGTACAGGTGAAAACTCTAACACAAAGTTCTCTCACTGAATCTTACAAAACAACGCTGTCATCTTTCTACTGGCAGTGAAAGTCTCTTGAGGCCCTCCGGAGATCCCCACATTTCTGCCAAGGGGCTGGTGCCTCACGCAGGCCCCTCTACACCGCTCCCCGTGAAAGCTGGGAGACCGAGCCGTTCTCATCGCCGTCTGCAGTGGCTTGTACCGCCTGCCTTTGGTGTTTCCGTATGATCTTTTAACTCATGTGCAGCACTGCGCTAAGGAGGTAGCAGATAGCTGGGTCCCCAAGAGTTTTTCATTTATGATGAATCTGAAGAAACGAAAATCTTTAAATATTTGTTGCTTAAAAAATCACCCTATTACTTTTTAGTTTTGCAATGACAAAGGAGACTATAAATGTATGGAATTAACACAGAATGCTGTTATGTATCAGTGTCTTTCAAGAGTTGCAGTTACAGAGACAACAAACGGAGCAATTCAGGTCATGAAATCATTTGACGCTGGTGTTGCTAAGCATCTGATGGTTTTACGCTGATCATTATAATTTCAAACAAAATAATTTCACAGTTGGTGAAACCAAGGAAATAATATTTAGGTGAGAAGGAATAATAGATGCCCTACTGCACTAACTGTTGCAGCCAAATGGTATACAAGCATATTTAGAAAGAGTTTTGGACACATTTTAAGGATCAAAGTTTTTGTGATACCAAACAGAATTTGTGATTATTTTTATTCTGCAGTCTGTAAAAAACACATTAGCAGATTCTTTTCCATTCCAGTGGGAAAATGACTTATAAAATATTTGGGTGCTCAAAAACTACAGGGCAGATTTCCAGCATTTATGAACTGTACCATGCACGGTTATCCAAAAATATTGTGAAAGATGTAGGCAGATGGAAATCTCCTAATTCTTGGCTTACTGGCTTAAGCTTTGTGAAAATGAATGTTAGCCAGGCTCAATTATTTCTGCTAGACATTACCCCTGTTTCACTGGTGAAGTGCAAGAGTGCTTTCAGGGACAGTTAACTAAACTGTGAGCACAAAGTTGGCCAAATAAACAGAGTAAAGGATATTAATACCTATCACAAGCAAATCAGCATGGGGGATTTCACTTTTGACTCATAAATTGCATTACCACTTTGTTCTGATAAAGTTATTATGATTACCATATTAAAAGAGCATATGGGTCCAGACTGAATGAAAGTCTCTTCTCAATTTGAGATCTGCCCATTTTTAGTTTTAATGGAACAAATATTCTTTATGCAAACTAAGCATTTCAACATGTCTGGTTTTTCAAACATAGGAACACATTTGTGAAAGCATAATTGATTTGATATTTTTGAAAATATTTGAAAATTGTTTCAAAACACTGGGTGCAATTCTGAAAAGTAAGAGACAGTGAGAATTTTACCACAGATATCATAAATGAAACTCTGAGATTACAGAAATTCATAGCTAAAGCAGTCATGTTTATACTACTGCAGTCAGAAAAGAGACATATCCTACATTTGATATAATAATATACTATATTAGAAAGCTAACAGTAGACTGGCCAGCTTTGATGTTGTAGAAATATGTTTGCATTGCAAATGTTTGAGAAATCAGTTCTGCTATTTTGAGACACTTACTATCTTTTCTTTTTGGAACATAATGTTCTAGTTATTGATTTTAGTTGTCACTGTACAATGACAATTCATAGCTGAAATAAATTTTCAAGAATAGTTTGGCTTTCATCAGTCTTGGATAGTACCTTAGGTGGGATTAAAGGGAGACTTTTGTGCATCTAGTCTCTTTTACATTCAGTTACACATCACTGTATATGGAGATTAGCATTGATTATATAAACCTGCTAACTTTGGACTTTTATTCACTCTTTTAGGTAAGTAAGTGTCTTTTAAATCTTTTAAGTAGTGATGTTCCGCTCTTACTAGGTGCCTTGTGGGTCTTTGCCACTTCGATACACAGTTCAAAATGTTCATCGTACTCCATTGTTTTACTTAAAATTTTGAGAAAAAAATGGAAATAGTATTGCTCAGACTATTCCCCAAACGGTAAATTTAAAGAAAAAAAAGTTAGTTTACCTAGCTCGAGGTCAGTCCCCCAGTGTAAACAGAGGTTAATGTCTTTTAGTATGTGCTTTCTCTGATCAGCTCTGGACATTCCCTTAACACAAGCCAGGGACTGCTCCACAGAAACCCGTTCACCTGGTCCATGCCCAACCCTGCCAGGCCAGGAAGCAGGTTTGCCCTTGGCAGAAGAGTGGTGAAAGCAGCCTTTTGGAGGCCACGAGGGCATGCAAAAGATGGAGAGGTAGGGTTACAGGATCCTTTGGGATATAATTTCCGCTTCTTTCCTCAGCACTAAAACAATATTGGAATATTACAAGTCAGCAAATACCCTTTGATGGAAGTTATTTAGTGATTGCTATGACAGCTATCAAAAATAAAAAGAAGTTTGTTTAGTAGTTAGGCAGACAGATGCAAAAAATGAAGAGAGTTCAGTAATTTAATACTTGTATTTTCGAGTGGAAATTAATTCTTGTTTTTTTCTGCACCTTTATAGAGTTGCATTTTCCCCATCCCATTGTCATGGTAAGTCAAAATAACAAACTCTCCAGCCTTCATTTGGGAAATCAACTAAAAAACAATTAGACACAACCACAGAGAGAGGACAGGAGTAGACTTTCAATTATTTGTTGAGTGATTTGACGGCAACCAAACCTTAAGTAACAGCTACATTGCACACAAAAAGAAAACAAAAAAACCCAACCATATAATACCATTTGAAGTAAGTCACTGAACCATGATATTTGTTCTAAACCCATCAATATTCAGAAAGCAGTGGTAACGAAGTGGCAAGAACAGTCTGCTCAAGCAGAGAAGAAGTTATGTATTACTCTGCCTGTGCTCATGTTTTCTCTTAAAATAGGGAAGTTTTGGGGCTGCTTACAAAGCCTACTGTTGGCAAAGTTGTCTGGATGACAGTTGGTGTTTGGGGGTAACATGAGGGTGCACAGAGGATGAGAACGGCATACGCAGAACTGACTGTGGAGGCGAAACAGTGGAGGAAGGGAAGCATAAAAGAAGCCTGAACATCTGTAACTGTGGGGAGAAAGAAGAGGGTACCAGAGCAGCAGTCAAAACCTGGTTTGATGCCATCAACCTACCAGCAGCACATCTCTGCCTAGGCCAGACAGAGCTGCTGCCTGGTCAGATGCTGAGGTGAGCCTGTGCCCAGCAAGGGGACAGACGTCATGGGCGCCCTTTTTCTGAGATGCAGGTTAAACCTCTATGGAGAATATAGCTCGTCTGGGAAGCTTTAGAATCACAGATTGTATATTTACTGCCCCCCCTCCACCCCCGCTCCTTGGCACAATGAATTTAGAGAAAAAGCATTTGAAAATTGGCCTTCTAGGACCATTTATAGGTAAGACAGATTTTATCTTCCCCAGCAAGCCCCTGACAAATATGAATTTAATTCAAATGTCTTCTGAAGCACATTCTGATTTTCCTTGAGTGCTACTTTATTTCTTGTTAGCAACGGGATTATTGGCAGATGTTCAGCAAACTGTCAAACCTTATTTATCTATTCCTTCTGAAGTCCTTATTTTCACAGTAAAATAAAGAGCAAACATTACTTAAAAAATTACGAAACCAGCAGTGTCTCAAAAATGTAATAGATAAGAAGCTAACCTGAACATTTCAGAATAACTTCATGTATTTAGAATTTACAAACCTGAAAAATACCACTAGGAATGTGGAAACAAGATCACAGAGATACCTAAATTGTTGACAATTCCAAATATTCAAGGACCCTGAGGGTTCTTGGACTTTGGGAATTTTTCCAGGAAAAAAAAGTAGGTGTATTTATTGTAAACAGATACAGAGATGTATTCTAGGCTTTTCTGAACCTACTCATGTATTTAGATTTTTTTTCTCTGCAACCTTGAAGCTGAAAACACATTTAACAAAGAAGAAAGCAGTGATTCCCAGAAGATCAATAAAATCTAGGTGTGAAAAACAACAGCTATTGAGAAACATGTAATACTACCAGGAGACCTGATAACAGTTTTCCACACCACTCTTGAAAACCCAGCCATTTTCTTATAATTCTGTTCTACCTCCATTAAAATAAAATGCGTACAAAAGTGAGATTTAAAAGATGTACTTAATTTTGAATGTTAGTTCCTCTATTTCTTCATTTGAATATGAACATATTTCTAGAGAGCTCTACTCTAGTCTTCCTTATTTTGATAGCTCTCTTGAGGGTCTCAAAGACTGTTAAATAAAACATTTCACCAAGTTTAAATGGTGAGACAATATTATTTTAACATTTTGACATAAGTGATCTATTTAATGCAAAGTGAAGTTGATAAAATTAATCCAGTGACTCAGGGAATGCATCTATTGGAAACTGCTTTCAATTTGACAGTAAAAATTAATCATGCTTCGGATGAAATAAAAGCAAAAGAGGAAGAAACATGATTTTCCTTTTTTTTTTTAATGAATAGAAATGTTCAGGCATTAAGAAAAAAGGTCTTAAAAACCTAATTTTATAGGCTTTGTGCTTTCTTATATGTAACAACCAAAGATATTGAGACCCTTGAGAAGGGAATTTGGGAAAATGAGCAGAAGAGGGCAGGAAGTTTTAAAAGTGGATTAGCCACTGGGAGCAGAAACTGTTTCCATCAGTAACAGCTCCGTCATCAAGAGCTTTTAGCTCTACCTCTTACTTATGTTCACCACCAAATTAACACCCAAACTGAGAGCGTAGAAACCTCTGTGGAGGCATGGAGTGTGGTATTTTCCCCCTTTCTTTTTCGCTAACAGAATAAATTACTCTTCTAATTACAAGGCAAAACTAAAAACTGTCTTTCATTCTTGTTATCACATACTCGGGCAACCTGTGAGGGGTTCTTTGGGAGGTAAGGAGGGGAGACTTGTTTCATTTTTCACTGCTGGGTGATCTAAAATCATCTGATTCTGAAGGTTTTACGGGTGCATGCAACAACTGAGGAATTATTAAGCCAATCATTATTTCACAGTGTTGTGGCAAGAAAATTTAGACTTTTATTGTATATTGGTAGATATTGGCAAATATACAATTGGTAAAGAGGTCCGCTGAATTGTAATCAAAATTTCAGTAAGTCCAAAATAAGGAAGTAGAATTTTCTCCACTGGTTTCTTTTAAAATAAAATTTAAAAAAAAAGTTTAATAATATAAAGCTTTTCAAATCTATCCAATATAATCCCTTATAGAAATTGACTTCTGTGGACAAGGATTCCTCTGGATCTAAAGAAGTACTTCATAAAGCTATTTAACATGGTCTTCTCATTGCATTCATTAAATCTGGTTTTCTGTCAGGTTGCACAACTGGTCTTATTATCGTACACCAACTCTAACAAGTGTAGCAACTAGCAGAAATACTTGACAAAAATGCCTCTCTGAATAGCAGCACAGGATAAGGATATTAATTATCACCTCTTATTTTCATTATTTTTTCTGAACTATAAGCACCTACATTTTAGAAAGCCAAGTAATAGAAAAATTCAGGTGTAGGG
>NW_010562738.1:220426-232543 GCF_000687285.1 Phaethon lepturus
TAGAACACATTTTTAGTCAGCAATTCAAATATTAACTTTACAGCAGTATTTGAAATTACCCTGAATTCCTTATCCCATTCCTGCAGATGAGCTAATGTATGTCTCACATTATAAATAAAAAACTCCCACTCCTGACCGGTCTTAATTTTGTGTATAACTAAGTGCTGGCGAAACACACTTAAAGCGGGCATCATCTACTTTCCATGAATTTGATATTAAGCTGTTTACCATATTTCTAGAGAATTAAAACCAAAAAGGGTTTAGCCATGAACTGTGTTGGTTAAAAATGAGACCCCACAATTTGTTACAATCACAAATTTAAAGTTCTTGTGAAAAACTGTTTTGACCTTGAAAATATTACCTGAAAAATTAAAATGCAAGAATAACACTGTGAAAACAAAGACGTATTGGTCAGCAATATTCTTTGTAAGGTATCAGTAAGTAGTTGATAAAAGCAAGGCTTCAATATAAGTATTTGTGCTAATTAGGAAGCATCTTATGGAAAAGAAACAAAAAACATGCCAGATGCCAGAGGGGCCAGTTCACATTAGCGTGCTACATTCCAAGTCCTCCTATTCCTGCCAACATTATTTTAAATATATTGAATCCTCAACATGGATTACTTTTCAAATGCACTGCAACTACTAGGCCATCAGAGCTTTAAATATCAATTCTGTGACGGTATGTCTGATTTGATTTACTTGGTGTAATTTCTCCCAGACCTTCAGCCAAATTACTCTGTGACACATTTAGACAAAATGGACGTGTCCTGACATTTCTTGAGAAACCAGTGTCAACATAAGTTACTGTGCCATGTGTGGCAGAATGCAAATTTGACCTTTCCCCTTCCTGCTCTTTTGAAACAGCAGTTTCATCAGTTAGTATATTTTTATTTTTGATCCATATGGGCTTAGGACATGCACCCACTTTATTCATTTAGAGAATTGACTGTCAATTATCTCCACCTCTGGTACATGACTGTGAAGCATGACACAGAGCTCCGATTATTTGTCAGGTGGACAGGACGTAAACTATATGGGTATAGTGCCATCTAATGCAATGGAGAGTTCAGAGATGTCATGCTGTCACCTTCCACCTCTGGAAAGGTTAAGGATACCAAAGCTTTCAATGATCAAAAGGAATAACAGGAATTTTTTTCTAAAATATCTAGTACTGAATATATTTTTCTTGCTTTTACAAAGCTATGTCTGTTTAAAAGCATAACATTCTGAAATATTTTAAGTACAGTTGTGTGATATGTAGGTCAATAATTCCCATTGCTCTATATTCAAAACTAAAGATTTTGCTAAGCCAAATAAGAGTTAGAGGGGTCTACAGACAGAAATCTCAGCAGAATATCAAGAAAGGAGGCAGAAATGGCCACAGGTTATTGCTATAGGAAGAAATAGAGCATTTATTTTTTTCCTAAATAGGTTCTAATATGGGATGCCTCTTAGCTTAAAATTCCATTGTCATCTAGTTATATTTAATAGCATTTTCTAGTATTCATTCTGTGAAAACTAATCTTGAAGATATTTTACCTTTTTGATGCTTTTGGAAAATTCCTATTTTTTCTCCCTTTGATTTGTTATTCCTTTGATTTCCCTCACAGTATTATTTTTGTCTTTAACTCTTTCTCCTCATCTCTTATGATGCATGAGTCATCTTTATGCATCATTTTCTTCTAGCCATCTTTGCACTATTTGGCTTTGCAGCAGATTCTTGCAGCATATGGTACCCGACTATGACCTTTAAGCCTATGCATTTGCTCATACAGAATTCTCTCAAATTGTTTTAATCAAACAGAACATTATGTTTTTATATGGTATAAAGCTGCACCATATTCTGCTGCTTAAACCTGATCCTATAGCAAGTTTTCCTACATGCTTTTTTTTTCTAAAACTGACATTCTCTTAACACAACTCAGCTGCCACAAGATACATTAGATTTCTCGTTAATCAACTGACAGAAAGTTCTTACCAATATCACAGTTTACAAGTTTTATTCCCAATAGATTTCAGAATTGGGCAGCATATGACGTTTCGTTGCAGTGTTATACCTAACCACGGTATGTAGCAGTATGACTCCAAACTAGAGGAAGTATTAGTTGGCCATATTCCTGTCACCAAAATACCTTATGCATTGTGAAAAAAAATTATAGCAAAGGATTAGCTGTCCCACATCAGTTGACTGCCTTTCTTGGCTCTCAGTAAGCTGAATGCCTTGCAAGAGGTCAAGCCATGACAGCTGGCAAATCTTTTTTCATATTTTATTTTTGTCTGCTTGTGTAGAAATCTGTAGATATATGGCTAAAGAACGAATAACTTAAATCCATGAGAAGACAGAACTAATTCATTCAATTAAATTTCCTTCTGTTTCTATCATAGCCAAGCTTTGCTACTTGGTATCCAAGCTGTGGTTGAAATCCTGACTGCAAACAAAGCAGAAGTGCGTGGTAGCAGAGTGAGTTTCCTATGGCTGTCAGACACGGTGCTAAGCTCTGAGAACTGCTCCTCTTCTGCGCATGAATTATTCACATTCAAACAGGTATAAATACCTATCTGTACCCTCTGTATAAGAATTAACACATGGAAAACAGCAGAAATACCCACGCCAGTTTAAATGATTAAACTGGAATCACAGGCCTGGGAAAGGCTGCAAACTGGTGCTCAAAATCGCCTGATAAAGAGATGCTAGACCTCCTCCAGGAGATCTGTTTTAGTAATTACCTATGCTTCACCTTGGCTGACACATCTTCGATGTTTAAAATTTTTTTCTTGTTTTCCTCTTTATAGTATTCAACCCTTAGTTCCTTTATCCTTTCCTCACGTCATCAAACTTTCTAGACTTGTGGTGATTGCTTTCCACTTGATTTTCCAGCTGGTTTGCATGTGTCTTTAATGGTTGAAGATAGACAAGGTACTCCAGCCAAGACCTTCCCAAAGCTGAATAATGAAAGGATTATTTGCTGTCCTGTAGGTGCATCCCTGTATATAGATCTCTCTATGGGATTTGCTTATCACTACAGCACAATATTTCTGGTTCATGTTTAAATATGATTTGCTGTTACACCCAGGATGTTTTCTGCTGTTTAGTCAATTGTTCCTAATCCTGCATGGACAACTGTTTCTGCTCAAGCATAGTATCTTGTGCTTGTTGAATTCTGTCTATTTTCTTTTAAATAGTATCCAGTTTGACAAGGTAATTTTAAATTTGAAGTCATCTTTCAGCAGTCTGTCCCAGCTTGGAAACATCAACAAATGTAACTAGCACAATCTCTATTCTTTCATACTGCTTATTAATGAAATATTAACCTCTGCAGAATCTCACTTACGCATACTTCCATTCTGGCACATTGATGCTTACTCTTTTAGGAAGGTTTGTCCACTCATTGGATCCATGCTGCAGGGCTTCCCCCTAAACATTTCCACAGGTTGCTTATGAGATTTACCAGACGTGATTTGCTTTTACTGGTCCAGACTGAACATTACTCATTTAATTGCTTTTCTTCTAGGTGTTTGTATTTCACTTGTTTGTTCCAGTGTTTTTCTAGAGGTCAAAATTAATCTGATTAAATCTGCAAGTCCCAGACTCCTACTTTTTTTTTTTCCTTTCTGAAGACAGTTACAGTCTTCAATTTTCTTTATTGTTCCTGAATATTCACAGACAATATTATGATCACTGAGATTTCTTTAGCCAGTTCTTTTAGTAACCTGGAATGTACTTTAGCCCACCCATCACAACTGATACATAACAAATAACTCAATCTCTTAATTTTATTTTTCTATTTGAAGAATAACACTAGCTGTTCATATTATATCCTTTTGCATTAATATTTCAGTTTTCATTTAGTTCATCATGCCTCTGATATAACAGTTAAATCATAATTTTAGCCTTGTATCCAGACTGCCTACTCCTACAATTTTCCCCATACTTCTGATATCTTTACTCATCAGGAAAACACTGCCTGGTTCTGCATGAAACATCTCTGAAACACCACACTTATATGGATAACACTCACATACAGGGACAGTGTTACTCCTATCATTTCTTTTGCACTATGCTTTCTTATGAGTAGTACAACAGCTTAAAATTCTTTAAAAATATCTAATTTCCATGCAAATTGCCTACAATATTGTTTGCTCACAGGATGCAATTCTCACCCTGTGATTGATAGAGGGCCAGTAGCAAATCTCATTTCAATTTGTTGACTATTTAGGTACTTGGCATAATCAGACTGCTGGCTGACAACGTCTTCTGCATCCAAACTTTGAAGACAGATAATGATGACAGACATACTCACATACGGCCTTTCACCCAGGAGGATCCAGAAAATATTCCAGAGAACATCGTTTGAAAAGTATTTGCATTTTAGGATTGTTTCATCCACTGCAATGAAATGAACTGTTGCCACTGTTTAAGAATCGTCACTCCAGGAACAAATAACATAATAAATCGAGAAACACAAGAATTCTGTGTTTTGGTGAGCAAAAACATGGAAAATTTGAAACATCTGGTGTCATGTACTATCAAGGATGTTCTAAGAATATTGAATTAATTTTATAACCTTTTCTTTCCTTGCACGAAACAAAGGCAGTATGGGAGCTGTTGAGAGGCAATGAAATTAAAGTACTGAAACACCAGTCACAAGTTATTCTGAAATACTGTATACAAATTGTTTAGGAGTAAGCACGTGGACTTGTCTGAGTACTGCCCTGACCTTAGATGGAGACATCATCAGAGAATTCACAGGTATGAAACAGTAATGAGAAGAATTCTGTCCCCTGGGACTTGGCACTTTCTGGGGCATCCTTGCAAAGGATGAGTGGCTACTAAATAAAAGAGGCATGTATACAAAAGCACTTGTCATTTCCAGATAGGTTTTGTTTTCACTGAATAACCCTTGTCCCTGAAACAGCAGCAACACCACCAAGTCCTCCTCTCCACCCCCCCCCCCCCCCCCCCCCCCCCCCCCAAAAAAAAATCTAGCCAATGAGATGATCAAAGTGGTTTCCAGAACCTGTAGGATTCAGTGGTCTATGGGAGGGAAATAAAAATAAATTAAAAAAAAAAAAAATCAGTGATTATGTCCTGAGAAATGTAATGGTGAGAACATGAAGATCTGAGTTCTCAGAGAGAAGGGCTGAGGGCAGTTAAATTTGAGTTAAGAGATGGAGCTGGGTTGGTCAAACTACCCTAGGTAATCCACAAAGTGTCCCAAGAGCACTGATAGTAGAAATCAGCTGAAATAATCAGAAATTTCATGGAAATGGAAGCCTGTTCAATAACACAGCACTTCCTACCACACTAAAAAAAAAATCCAGTATGGTAGTGATGTCACGGAAAGACAGGATATTTAGACTTTGCTCTCAATATTTTCTGATTAGCCAAGTACAGAGATATTGGTATCAAAGCTTTCTTTATAGATGAGAACTCTAAGACGATTCTTTTTTAATGCTTTTGCACAGAACCATAGAAGATAAACTCTCTTAACACCTAATCTTCTCCTGAAGTTTGAAATATTTGGAAGGCTTCCAGAAGCTCTGCACTGCCTAGACACCATGAGAAAGCAACAACAGGTATTAAGGATGAAGAAATATATACTCTTTCCTTTGGATATGGGTATGTTCTCCGTTGTGGAATGGAAGGCAGCATGGGGCATTGATCACACCCTTGGTGCTGTGGTGGTGACTAGTCCTAATTAAAATATCACCGCATCTTTTATCTAGAAGCATAAAAGGGAGAGTAATCATATACCAGAGGCAAATGTAATTGGATCTGAAACACGGAATAGGCAAACAAATTGTGTTTTAATTCACTTTTCATCCATGGCATTTATAGGTCCTTTCTTTCTATGACAAAACAGTAACATTTCCTTTTGTGACTACTATTACCAGAGTGGGTTTTCTCAATGTCTCTCCAGGCGCCATGCTCAGTATGATAACCTTTTTACGTTGTGCTTTTTCATTTGGTCTGCTGATGGAGAAATTCCAGCAGCTTTCTGCTGAGAGCTTTCTGTGAAGGAACAGGGGTTGCTATGTTGGGGAAAAAAAAGACCTAGAGAGATATGCTTTTATAAACCAGCCCAGAAAAGCAGAAGGCAGGGTGGGAGAAGATGACCAAACAGTTTTTCAGAATTCTTTATGGATCATACACTGCATTATAATTTGCATTAACATGAATTATAACTTCCAAGCGTTCTAAGTTGTCCTGAATGGGGTAAATAAAAGCAGAATGATGTTTTACTGAGATTCATTTTCTACCCCTCTAATTTTGTGTTTCTTGAGAGTAATATAACTAAATATTTCTGAAATACTTCCTTAAGTGGAAAAAAGCAGCAAAAAATCTGAAAAAAAGGCATATGACTACTGGTGGAATAGAAAATATAGAAAAGAGAAGGGAAAGTGATTAAGTCCTTGTAAGACTGGAGAACATGGGAATATAACTTTGTGGATATGACTAGTCATCTTGAATACTTTCAGCCCTTTAGTAATGTAAGAATTAAAAAGTGTCTTGCCTTTTCAGGGAGGGGGAAGTCGTGTGATCGGTTATCACTTCCCTGGCAGGGGAGATGAGTAGCTCTGCCCATCACCTCCTGACTTACCTTGCATAAGCTAGGTCATTATGGAGGTAGAGGCACCACCACAAGCGGGGTCCTTAACATGAAGTATGGTCCCTGCACTTGGGGAATGCAGTCAATGAGAAGTAGAGCAGAGCATGAAACTTTGGTGATGAGGCGCTGCAGTTCATGAGGGGCTGCTGGCAAAACCACACCTGTTCTCATGCTTAGACCTTGTCTTTGTCTATACATTTTTACAAGACCAAGGCACTTCAGAGAAAATTTTTGTTTGGTTGTTTGTTTCCAGGATGTTATCAGGACTCCCTTTCCAGTACCAATGGTCGGAAGGTTATCTCCAGTTTTTGTGTCTTACACAGATAATCAATTTACAGAATTCAACTTCAAAATCTTAAAAAGGAACCTGTCATAGTTTCATAACTTACATTCCTCTTAGATCTGTAGTTATGACTTACCATGTATTAGCCTGAAGGGAAAGCTCTTTCCTCAGTCCATGGTTAAACTAAGAATTATCTGGCATTCCTTATGCATGTGAAAATTATTTTAATAGGAAACTTTGAAGTATCTGAACAAGAGGACCATCCTCCAGGAAAAAGCACATTATAATTAAGGTATTTGCATTAGGAACTGTTATACTGTAACTTAAAGAATTTCATTCCTTTCCTGAAGTTATATTAAAATCCTAATAGATCTGGGCACTTTTGTTAAGTTTTACTACTATATTGAACTTCAGCCATGACTTCGGAATGTATAGAAAATAAAAGTATTATATATACAATTTAGAATAAGTACAAAATTAATCCATCTTCGACAGAGGATAAATCTTTCTGCAACAGAAAAGGAGCAGTAAGACAAACTACCTGTTTTTGTGTGCCGTCCTGGCATTGTTAGTTGGAATACATGAAATTTGGAAAGCAAGGTATTATGAGATGTTGGGGTTTGGTTTTTTTTCCTGACATAATATTGAAATGGCTCGAGGAGTCTTATAATGTATATGCCAGAGTTATTCGCTGAATTGCTAATGACTTAGTGGGTATAGAGTTTCTGAAGGTAGACTTGCTTCAAAGGAGAAGCTGTGACTGACTTAACTAATCACTGAGGGGGAAAATGTATGAACTGAGTAGAGAAACCTTTCTGAGCAAAAGTAATTTCCTCCCACTTTCCACAAAACAAAGTCGAAAGCTTGTTAAAAATGTAAAGACCTTGGCATCCTGAAGGGTATAGAGGAGATTTTTGTGATTGTTGTTTTCTCAGAAAAAGCATGCAGAAAGGGCTGCTCACGCACAAGATTTGTAGAGGAAGATGCTGAACAAAGGACACAAAGTTCACCCTCTCTGCATAAGAGCAAAATTGGAAAGGTAACAGTTGACAAAGTAAATGAAATGTAGCATGGAGCCCTACAGAATGTGAAATGAGTTGTGCTGTGAGATTAAGAAATAACTGGAATGACCCACATTTCCAGTCCCCTGAAATGTAACCCTGCCCGGCACGCTGCCAGCCCCAGTCCTGGTCCTGGTGAAGTGCCCTGTCACCCATACGCCGCACGCATTTAGGTTACAAGGTTTGGGTACAAAATCTTCCACCACTGAACACCCATTAATCTGAGCAGAAGACCCTACAAAAACCGAGTGGTGCGGTAGCCATCCGGGAAGCACAAACAGGAATAAACGTTCTGGGAATTCAGGACAGAAAAATTGATAATGAAAGAGAAGAACGTGATAGATCAGATTTCACCAGGAACCTTCGCTAAAAAATTTTTCACTTCTCAGCTTCTCTAGGTATAAAGATAAGGATGATTCAGGAAGATTCTTACAATTTAGGCTCATTCTCTTCTTTATTTTCACCAGAAGGAAATTTATCTGATGTTGAGTTTGTTTTTATTTTTTTGTCCAGTAGTGAGCCTGGATCATTCATATATATGTATTCCTGCATCTATGTAGAAACAGAGGAGGGATGATGTGCATTTAAAAGGTGAAAAGCTGTGTATAACATGCATGAGAATCAGATATTTAATGGATATCTGGATGTCGTCCAATCTACATGGAATATTTTTTAGGATTGTCTGGTTCGCTTATCCTCTTTCCAGTACATTTTTATGCTGTGTATTTTTTTTAAAAAGCCATGCATTTCAGTTAAACATAAATGCCGTTATTTAGAATGTAAGTTGTATATACCTATAAATTACTGCCATATTGAAATGTTGTATTAGCTTTATTTAGCACAATTATTGAAATTGTGTTTTCCCATCCATAAAATATAGCTTTTTATCAAGGATATATTAAACACATAATTCCAAACAATAAAAAAATTACAAAAGGAAAACTTGCAAAACACTGTTTCTAGCAGAATATAAAAAAATTCTAGAAGTTCCTATCCATCCCTGTCCCTGCAAATATTTATCTGTCTTTCTTCTACTTAAGCTCAAGCATATTCACCTTTTGACCTCAGCAATGAACTGTATTGCTCATGCTAGCTATGCAGGGTGGCAGCTGGCTTTATAACTCTACACATCCGTACACTACCAAAGTCGTGTATATAAATAACTTTCCTATTTTACCCTTAAGCTCTTTAAAATCTAGTCAGGATAACCTGAAATTTTTATCTAAAAATCTCTTAGATGACCATGGAACTGAAACATGCAGACAAAAGAGGAGCTGGAGGTACAGGATCAATACCCAAGACAAACATGTCTTGGAAATAGATATTGATTCCATTAAAGAAAAATGCTGCAAGTGAAAGCCAAAGGTTTTTCTTCCTGTTGCATGTGGATTGTTATGAATAAACAGTTAAGCCTCAAGAGAAATGCGTGGCTGCTGCTCTTGCCATGGTTGTGATGGACATGAGCTGGCAGCAGCTGAGCAGAGAGGCACAACTGAATGAGTTTTGGAGGATTTTTGGTGTGTATATGCAGCTGCGTGTTTCTATGACCCTTAAAACTGCTCTGAAAATGAAGTAACCTACTATGGGCAGAGAACAGACCATTCCCCAACTGCTTACCAGGCGGCTTGGAAGCGGAGAAGGATCCGGAGCCCAGTGACAGGGTCAACGGCGAGGTTCATCTCAGAGTGGGAACAGCTCGGGATGGGGCACATGTCACATCTCCTCCCCACACCTCCTCACCTGCCCCGCTGGCACCAGTGTCGGCATCACCAGGTGTCTGGCTGGAACCATCAGGACTCATCTGCTGCAAACCATAAAGGCATTTCATTTGCCCACAGGCTTTTCCATCCTCTTTTGAAAGTCTGCTGACAGCCAGGGAAGCATGAAAGCCGTCTCTCGGCTCAGTGGTGATGGTTTCTCAATGCACAAGCACTCAGCATTATTTCAAAATGTTATATGAAGATGAAAAAAAATAAATTGCATATTAGAAAACACTTTTTTTTTATATATATATGTATGAGCATACAGATAGTCAAGTGTTTACATATGTATGTATGTACATAGATATAAATATTTGTACATATTTCACATCTCTACCTTAACTGGAGATGACTTCAAGTACACCAGTCAGCTGAGTGATGCTACATAATAATCCAAATTACTTTTCACAGCTTTCTTCTCAGTGGCTCACTACACCCCACTGTGTGTATCAGCTCTTAGCATATGTTGTGCTACCTGCATGTGCCTGTTGAGACAATTTAAAGGAATATATAAAATGATTAAGTAATAATTCTTATTTAAAATGAAGAAAGCAATAGCTCCTTTTTTCATTAAGGCCAATAAAGAACAGTATAAAGTAAAGTTTACTTTAAGGTGCCTTGAATTTAACAGGATACTGGATAATTCTTGCAATCTTCTTCAAAGCAAAACCAAGGAATCAGCAACAAAACCATACATTTTTAATAAATAAACAAATTTCCAGGCATCTTACCTCTACTTAAGAGCAAGCAGGCAGATACACATGAAAACAGGAGCTCTCTGTGTATGCCACATTTAAAGGCCCACATATTTCTTCCCTCAAAAGACACCTGGGGAAAAAATTGAGATTCCTTAAAAGAGGAAAAACAGGTGCTGGAGCCTTCAGATGAAGTTCCAGCAGTTGTTATCCAGCTCTGGAGGTGAGGCAGCTCCTGTTCCTGCCTGCCAAGGGACAGGGCCTGGCGTGCAGGAAGGGTCTATGCAAACACATACTATATTTAATAACCAAGTAATTTCAGTATCTGACACTGAGCTTTATAACAAAATAAATTCGAAAATTAAGACAAAGTAAAATTTAACCTGCTTTCTCAATGTTTTCCTGATAATTAGAGATACTAGCACTTAATTAGGACTATTGGCACTTAATTAGCACATATTTCGTTATGAGATAACGCCTCCCAGGAAAATTGCTGATGAACCCTCCTATTTCCTCATTTGTTCCCAGGTGAAGCTCAGAGCAATTTGAGAGGGCTTGCACTAAGGTGAATGCAGGACTATGCTTTCTGTGTTCTCTTTTTCTTCTTTTTCTTCCCTACCTTTCTTCCCTAGTAAACCAGCGAAGCTTGCCTGCCTTCCTGTCTGTTATTTTACTGCATGGGAAGTGAAGTATCTCAAATGAGTGGCCCCGGTGAGACTAATTTCTCAGGATGATGCTGAAAATATGTCATCATACTCTTTAGGGTACCTTCCAAGAACATCAAATATTTCAACTGCGCTTGTAAACAGACCTTGAGTTGCATAAGTATAGAAAGATACTTTCCCTTCCTCCTACAAAACAAACATCTGATGTCTATTATGCTTTGTTTGCTTTCTTTTTTTCTATCTTTCTCAACTTAAAATAAATGTCAGTCAGATTTACTTGCCACTGATATAACAACAAAGAGTGTTATTAATACAGAAATGGCTCTTGATTCATTTCCAACATCTCCATGCCGGACAAAATGGCATGGAGGTGCTGGAACAAAGAAACAAACCAACCAAATCAGAGCCCCACCAAAACCCCCACAGGAGTCAACAAATGGATCTTGTGCTAATAAAATGATCCATAACTTGCTAAAACCTGCTTCAGGTTTCCTGTGAGCCAGGAGGAAAACAATCCATTTACAGTTTTCCAATCAATGCATAATATCAATAAATAGCAATTTTTCCCAGTCGTAGCAAAGGAATGGACAGAAGAACCAAATACAGCTCGCTGAAGGTGGAGTTGTAATAAGAAAAACTTACAAAGAAGGTCCTCGTCCTGCCTTATTTCTATCTTTATTCTGTATCTTACATAGCGTTCCTCTCAGGGTATGTAGCGGGTGGTAGTTTTGCTCCAGTTGTGAAAAATGCAGATGCAGGTGAGGACTGAGCTGCATCATTACTAATAGGCATTATCATTTCTGCTAATCGTAATGACATTCTATCATATAAGAGACAATATGTTAAGGCTCAGGTGAGCCCTTAACGCCCACGGTGGGCACCGAGCGGGGAGTCGTGTGTTGTACCACATGTACCACGTGTTGAGTCTCCAGCACCGAAACGACCTGCTGAGCCCCAGCGAGGTGAAGGGGCCGAGGGCGGACGAGCGACCCGGGAGCAGCCAGAGCCCCTCCTGCCCGCACGGGCAGCGCCGGCCGGGC